>NC_142461.1:95680303-95831818 GCF_049115385.1 Moschus berezovskii | reverse complement strand
AGGCAAAACACTCTCTGACTTAAATCACAGCAGGATCCGCCAAGACCCACCTCCCAGAATATTGGAAATAAAAGCAAAAATAAACAAATGGGATCTAATTAAAATCAAAAGCTTCTGCACAGCAAAGGAAACTATAAGAAAGGTGAAAAGACAGCCTTCAGTTTGGGAGAAAATAATAGCAAATGAAGCAACAGATAAAGGATTAATCTCCAATATATACAAGCAGCTCCTGCAGCTCAATTCCAGAAAAATAAGTGACCCAATCAAAAAATGGGCCAAAGAACTAAACAGACATTTCTCCAAAGAAGACATAAAGATGGCTAACAAACACATGAAATAATGCTCAATATCCCTCATAATCAGAGAAATGCAAATCAAAACCACAATGAGATACCATTTCACACCAGTCAGAATGGCTGCTATCCAAAAATAGCAATAAATGCTGGAGAGGGTGTGGAGAGAAGGGGACCCTCCTACACTGTTGGTGGGAATGCAATCTAGTACAGCCACTATAGAGAACATTGTGGAGATTCCTCAAAAAATGGAAATAGAACTGGAAATAGAATATGATCCAGCAATCGCACTCCTGTGCATACACACCGAGGAAACCAGAATTGAAAGAGACACATGTACTCCAATGTTCATTGCAGCATTGTTTATAATAGCCAGGACATGGAAGAAACCTAGATGTCCATCTGCAGACGAATGGATAAGAAAGCTTTGGTACATATACACAATGGAGTATTACTCAGCCATTAAAAAGAATGCACTTGAACCAGTTCTAATGAGGTGGATGAAACTAGAGCCTATTATACAGAGTGAAGTAAGCCAGAAAGAAAAACACCAATACAATATACTAACGCATGTATATGGAATTTAGAAAGATGCAAATGATAACCCTGTATACGAGACAGCAAAAGAGACACAGATGTATAGAACAGTCTTTGGGACTCTGTGGGAGAGGGTGAGGGTGGGATGGTTTGGGAGAATGGCATTGAAACATGTATATTATCATATGTGAAACGAATCGCCAGTTCAGGGTCGATGCATGTTACAGGATGCTCGGGGCTGGTGTGCGGGGATGACCCAGAGGAAGGATAAGGGGAGGAGGGAGGTGGGAGGGGGGTTCGGGAGGGGGAACTCATGTATACCCAGGGCTGATTCATGTCAATGTATGGCAAAACCTACCAATATAATATTGTAAAATAATTAGCCTCCAATGAAAATTAACAAAAAATCAAACTTGTCTGTATTGTCATTGGATAACAAAATCAGCCATTTCCCATTTTAATTTGAATAATATAGCTCAATGAGTTTACAAATAGAAAAAGAAATGCAGGAAGACAAAGTGGTTGTTTGAGGAGACCTCACAAATAGCTGAGAAAAGAAGAGAAGCAAAAGGCAAAGGATAAAAGGAAAGATATACCCATCTGAATGCAGAGTTCCAAAGAACAGCAAGGAGAGATAAGAAAGCCTCCTTTGGTGAACAATGCAAAGAAATAGAGGAAACCAATACAATAGGAGAGACAAGAGATTTCTTTAAGGAAATCTGATAGTATGATGAGAATTGCTAAACATTTTAGGAAATATGTGCTTGCCTGCCCAGATGAAGACTGGCCTTTAGTGTGGCTAGTGGTATTCATTTTGCTTGCCCCATGATCGTTTTCCATTCCATATTATTGTACAGTATCCACTTTAAAAATGGAACATTTTCATTATGTTTAAGGAGAGAATCGCATGCAGAAATATAGTTAAGAAACTTATGCGGAACTCAAATATCAAAGTGATTAAGATAACCAAGCTGGTGAAAATAACTTTCAACACTTGATTTGAATATTCTGAGTATGTCAGCTATCTCCCACATGGTATAATGTTGATTGTTCTCAATTAGTATCGATTTGATTGCCATCAACTTCAACTGGTCTACCCCACCATCTCATCATTCAGTGAGAAATCTTCAGCACCAAGCTTTGTAAACCACTTCTGATACATTCAATCAGTCACGTACCTTCTTCATACACAGCACAAATCTTTCTCTGTATTTCAGCTGTGTTTTCCCTTTCAGGAAGCAATAAAGCATAATATACTGAAAACGTTGCTTTTTCTCCTTTCATCTTCAATATTAAAAAGGCTATACAAAAATTCAACAAATATAATTTTTTTTAATGGATGCTGATATGACAGCTGTCAGTACAATCTAACAAAATTGTTTCAAATGAATTTAGACAACTTAGCACTACTACAGCAATCTTATGGAAAAAACTAAATGAACATTTTGACCAACCCAGTATTATTCTGATTTTACAGATGAGGAAACTGTAGAGTTTAAGTAATATCTTGGGTAAATGTGACTTCTACTCTGTACTCTTAATCACTGTGGGAAATTTTCTTAGATCTTCACATGCTAAATAATATCATTTCATAATACAGAAACATGAGATGGTTGGATGGCATCACTGACCCAATGGACAAGAATTTAAGCAAGCTCTGAGAGCTGGTGATGGGCAGGGAAGCCTGGCATGCTGAAGTACATGGCGTTGCAAAGAGTTGGATACAACTGAATAACTGAACTGAACTGAGTAATACAGAAACAAAACTGTCTAAATATAAAAGAGAAATTGAAATAGAATTGCCATGTAGGACTTTGATACTTTTTTAAAGTCTTAAATAGAGTTGATAGTAAATAAGCAAGGAAGAAGAAAATCTGAATATCCTAAGGAATATATAAACCCTCATAGATATTTATTAATTTTACACAATGAAAACAGAAAATGTGTCTTATTTTCAAACTCTAATGAGGAATGTCCAAAACACTGAAAATATGTTGCTGCTGCTAAGTCGCTTCAGTCATGTCCGACTCTGTGCGACCCCATAGACGGCAGCCCACCAGGCTCCCCCATTCCTGGGATTCTCCAGGCAAGAACACTGGAGTGGGTTACCATTTCCTTCTCCAATGCTTGAAAGTGAAAAGTGAAAGTGAAGTCGCTCAGTCGTGTCCGACTCTTCGCGACCCCATGGACTGTAGTCTACCAGGCTCCTCCATCCATGGGATTTTCCAGGCAAAAGTACTGGAGTGGGTTGCCATTGCCTTCACCACCAAAAATGAAAAGATCCAATACATTCCAATGAATACATAGAAAGCCTGAAAAACAACACAGTTGAACATAGTTATTGTTGCTGCTGCTGCTGCTAAGTCACTTCAGTCATGTCCGACTCTGTGTGACCCCATAGACGGAAGCCCACCAAGCTCCCCCGTCCCTGGGATTCTCCAGGCAAGAACACTGGAGTGGGTTGCCATTTAAGTGAAGTTGCTCAGTCGTATCCAACCCCTAGCGACCCCACGGACTGCAGCCTACCAGGCTCCTCCATCCATGGGATTTTCTAGGCAAGAGTACTGGAGTGGCTTGCCATTGCCTTATTAACAGTAGAAAAATAAAAATAGGAACTCCCCCTAAACAAGCCATTTAAAATGTAAAAATACTTTTGTAAAGATTTCTTGGGTTCCAACTTTCCTAATGTTTTAAAATTCTTCTCTTTCTGTCACCCTGTCTCCCTTCCTTCTGGTACGCCTTCTTTCCTGCCTCCCTGAATAAGTTAATCCACAGCTTTAAGAGTACATGCCTGGAAGGGAGACCTCGCTGTGTGTGGGATGCTGGAGCCTGACTAGGATGAAGAGGATGGCAGAAATTACAATAACCCAGCAAGGGATATTGAATACTGAGTGGGTTTAAGGAGGACTTTCCCACTGGGAGGGCAATGAGTGCCTGGTACGTCTTAGTCATGTCTGACTCTCTCCAACCCTTTGGACTGTAGCCCACCAGTCTCCTCTGTCCATGGGATTTTTCAGGCAAGAAAAATGGAGTGGATTGCCATTTCCTCCTCCAGGTGATCATCCCAACCCAAGGACTGAACCTACGTCTCCTGTGTCTCCTGCATTGCAAGCAGATTCTTTACCCACTGAACCACTGGGAAGGCTCAGTGGGTAAAGAATCTGCCTACAATATTGAGAGGGCAATAATGAAAGTATAACAGAAACCCAGGATAGGATGTCAGAGGTTATGGGAATGAAGAGGAATCCACATAAAGAGGGACATCGTAATGACAGCATGCCCAGAGCTAGGCTACATGTGATGACAGGGGCATCTACATGGCAGCACATGGCATCAGTGACAGCAGTAATGGGCCTAAACTCACATTCAGAGAGATGCAAAATAATGTAACAGATCTGTCACTGTAAGAGAAATAATGAAAATATGTGGGTAGCTGCAAAGATGAAGTGCAAAATGAATCCCATGGAGGTGGGTTCAGTTCAGTTCAGTTCAGTTGCTCAGTCGTGTCCAACTCTCTGCGACCCCATGAATCACAGCACGCCAGGCCTCCCTGTCCATCACCAACTCCCGGAGATCACTCAAACTCATGTCCACAGAGTCGGTGATGCCATCCAGCCATCTCATTCTCTGTTGTGCACTTCTCCTCCCGCCCCCAAACTTTCCCAGCATCAGAGTCTTTTCCAGTGAGTCAACTCGTCGCATGAGGTGGCCAAAGTATTGCAGTTTCAGCTTTAGCATCAATCCTTCCAATGAACACCCAGGATCGATCTCCTTTAGAATGGACTGGTTGGATCTCCTTGCAGTACAAGGGACTCTCAAGAGTCTTCTCCAACACCACAGTTCAAAAGCATCAATTCTTCGGCGATCAGCTTTCTTCACAGTCTAACTCTCACATCCATACATGACCACGGGTAAAACCATAGCCTTGACTAGACGGACCTTTGTTGGCAAAGTAATGTCTCTGCTTTTTAATATACTATCTAGGTTGGTCATAACTTTCCTTCCAAGGAGTAAGCGTCTTTTAATTTCATGGCTGCGATCAGCATCTGCAGTGATTTTGGAGCCCAAAAAAATAAAGTCTGACACTGTTTCCACTGTTTTTCCATTTCCCATGAAGTGATGGGACCAGATGCCATGATCTTTGTTTTCTGAATATTGAGCTTCAAGCCAACCTTTTCACTCTCCTCTTTCACATTCATCAAGAGGCTTTTTAATTCCTCTTCACTTTCTTCCATAAGGGTAGTGTCATCTGCTTATCTGAGGTTATTGATATTTCTCCCAGCAATCTTGATTCCAGCTTGTGCTTCTTCCAGCCCAGCGTTCCTCACGATGTATTCTGCATATAAGTTAAATAAGCAAGGTGATAATATACAGCCTTGACGTACTCCTTTTCCTATTTGGAACCAGGCTGTTGTTCCATGTCCAGTTCTGACTGTTGCTTCCTGATCTGCATACAGGTTTGTCAAGAGGTAGGTCAGGTGGTCTGGTATTCCCATCTCTTTCAGAATGTTCCACATTTTATTGTGATCCACACAGTCAAAGGCTTTGGCATAGTCAATGAAGCAGAAATAGATGTTTTTCTGGAACTCTCTTGCTTTCTCCATGATCCAGCGGATGTTGGCAATTTGATCTCTGGTGCCTCTGCCTTTTCTAAAACCTGCTTGAACATCTGGGAGTTCACGGTTCACATACTGCTGAAGCCTGGCTTGGAGAATTTTGAGCATGACTTTACTAGCGTGTGAGATGAGTGCAATTGTGCGGTAGTTTGAGCATTCTTTGGCATTGCTTTTCTTTGGGATTGGAATGAAGACTGACCTTTTCCAGTCCTGTGGCCACTGCTGAGATTGCCAAATTTGCTGGCATATTGAGTGCAGCACTTTCACAGCATCATCTTTCAAGATATGAAATAGCTCAACTGGAATTCCATCACCTCCACTAGCTTTGTTCATAGTGATGCTTTCTAAGGCCCACTTGACTTCACATTCCAAGATGTCTGGCTCTAGGTCAGTGATCACATTATCGTGACTATCTTGGTCATGAAGATCTTTTTTGTACAGTTCTTCTGTGTATCCTGCCACCTCTTCTTAATATCTTCTGCTTCTGTTAGGTCCATACCATTTCTGTCCTTTATCGAGCCCATCTTTGCATGAAATGTTCCCTTGGAATCTCTAATTTTCTTGAAGAGATCTCTTGTTTTTCCTATTCTGTTGTTTTCCTCTATTTCTTTGCATTGATCACTGAGGAAGGCTTTCTTATCTCTCCTTTCTATTCTTTGGAACTCTGCATTCAGATGTTTATATCTTTCCTTTTCTCCTTTGCTTTTCGCTTCTCAACTTTTCATAGCTTTTCACAGCTATTTGTAATAGAATTTTGTCAAGAGAACGCACTGGTCATAGCAAACACCCTCTTCCAACAACACAAGAGAAGACTCTACACATGGACATCACCAGATGGTCAACACCGAAATCAGATTGATTATATTCTTTGCAGCCAAAGATGGAGAAGCTCTATACAGTTAGCAAAAACAAGACCAGGAGCTGACTGTTGCTCAGATCATGAACTCCTTATTGCCAAATTCAAACTTAAATTGAAGAAAGTAGGGAAAACCACTAGACCATTCAGATATGACCTAAATCAAATCCCTTATGATTAATCAGTGGAAGTGAGAAATAGATTTAAGGGACTAGATCTGATAGAGTGCCTGATGAACTCTGGACGGAGGTTCGTGACATTGTACAGGAGACAGGGACCAAGACCATCCCCATGGAAAAGAAAGGAGGTGGGTTACAGTTGGATATATAAGTATGAAACTAAAGTTCTAAAGAGGTGTGTGTGTGTATCTGTGACAGAGACAGAGAGAGACATAAGAATGTTGGTGTTTTATTTTGAATATATAAACCTATACACATGGTCCCAAATTTTGTCTTCTGACAGGGCATATAAGCAGCAATATCCTAATAGCAATAAACACATCTAGTTCCTAGATCTTGATTTTCAAACACAATTCAACATTAAGAGGAACCAAGGTTCTTGGGAGAGAAATATTTGATTCCAGGGTTGGAGAAGGGAAGCGAACAGGTTGAACTTGTAACAGACTGGTTCAGTTCAGTTCAGTTCAGTCGCTCAGTCGTGTCCGACTCTTTGCGACCCCATGAATCACAGCACACCAGGCCCCCCTGTCCATCACCAACTCCCAGAGTCCACTCAAACCCATGTCCATCGAGTCGGTGATGCCATCCATCCATCTCATTCTCTGTCGTCCCCATCTCCTCCCACCCTAACAGACTGGTAGGGCATGTCAAAAGGACCCAGGAGCTCTATTAAAGTGGCTCCTATTGACCAAATCTGAGATAATTTGGACATCAAAAGAAATAATCATTGCAATGGATTAAAACCCAATGAGTAGAATGAGAATCCATGGGTTCATCCTGATTGAAACGAATGGATAAATAAATGAATGAGAAGACGAAGCTTTTGCTTGTGATGGAGTACCAAACAACAAGTACAAGAGAGATAATAATAATAATAATGGAAAATCATCTTTGGTAACCAAGAAACAAAAAGTAATGGATACTTTTACTAGCAGGTGAAAGTCTGATAATGAATGGAATGTGTAGATAATCTCAAAGCACTTCCCCATAAAATGTTTATTAATTTCAAATATAAAAACACTACAATGGAGTGACTTGGCAATCATCAACTGAAGTTAAGTGATCAAGGGTAATATCACCAGCAATGGGACAAATCAAAATCATACATTACCTGCTAAAAAAGCAGCACAGTGATCAGAGTATCACTTCTCTTATATCTCTGCCAAAAATGCATGGACTGAATCTAATCATACAGAAACATCAGACAATTCAGGTTGAGGAACATTCTGCAAAATTATTACCATGTGATCTAAACTTGTTCCAAATGGGGCCTTGAGAGATTCTTCTAGACTGAAGGAGACTAAAGAGACATGACAACAAAATGGAGCACTTGAACCTGGATTGGATCAAAGTTATTACTAAAGGCAAATTAATTTCTGTCATCATTGAGATGGCCTACAGGCTTCATCACAATATGAAAAAATATATATATTTAGATTTTCTTTCCAGAAACATCAATTTTACCTATTTTTAAATCGCAATTTCTTAAAAAGGCAGCTTATTTTGTTTATCACTCAGAAAATTCTATGTATCTGGCAACTTGACAACTTAATGCTTTTGATACATGGGAGCTTGGGTGAAAAGTCTATTCTCTAGGTAGAACAGCAACATAAAACCATTAAAAAAATAATAATAAGCCCTTGAGACCAAATTCAAAGTTCTTTTATTTAAAAAATTCCATTAAGCAAGAATTGCTCTCAGAAATAAAAGCAGGTAAGGCATGCCTATGGATATTAATTAAATTATCTCAAAATAAAAATTCAGAAATGCATTTCCAAACATGACACAGAACACACTCTAAAGAATCCTTGCAGCTGTGACACTCATATTTTGTCCTTCAGGTAATATCAAAAAGTGGTTCTGTCACTGCTGGATAGCCAAGGAGTTTCAGAGACTAATGGAGATTCTTGGTTCAAGATTACAGATACTCAGGGAGGTACACATGAAAAGCAAAATATAGGTCTTGAATGTGGACCTTTACTAAACTACCATCCAAAATTCAAAAACTACCGTCCAAAATTCAATTCAAAACAAAATGCGTATGGAAAATTTTAAACAAAGAAACAAAATGCCCCAGAAATAATTAACTCTGACTTAGGCCAAAATATATTAGTTTCATCTGAGTATAGTTTCTGACCTCAAAAGCAGCACAGAATACAACTGTATCTAGAGCTATAGCCTAGAGAGAAATGAATGTTATGGAGATGTAAGCCCCATGGTTGCTGCTAAAAAAAAAGTAGCCCTAGTCACTGGTTAGGCTCCATCCCTTCTGTAACCAAGAAACAACCCAATCAACAAATGGGCAGAAGACCTAAATAGACATTTTTTTAAAAAGACATACAAATGACCAATAGACACATGAAAAGAGACTCAACATGGGTAATTAAGAGAAATGCAAATTAAAACTACAATGAGATATCACCTCACACCAGCCAGAATGGCTCTCGTCAAAAAATCCACAACAATAAATACCGGAAAGGGTGTGGAGAGAAGGGAATCCTCCTACACTGTTGGTGGGAATACAAATTAGTAAAGTCATCTGGAAAGCAGTATGGAGGTTCCCTAAAAAAACTAAAAATAGAGCCATCATACAACCCTGCAATTCCACTCCTGAGCATATATCCAGAGAAAAATGCGGTCTGAAAGGACAGATGCTCCTCAATGTTCATTGCAGCACTGGACAGAGATTTGAATAAAGAAGATTTGGTACGTATATACAATGAAGCATTACTCAGCCATTCAAAAATAATAAAATAATGCCATTTGCAGCAACATGGAAGGACCTAGAGACTGTCATACTGAGTAAGTCAGACAGAGATGGAGAAATATCATATGCCATCCCTTATACGTGGAATCTAAAAAGAAATGACACAAATGATTGAAAACAGAAAGAGACTCACAGACTTAGAGAAAGGACTTAATGGTTGCTGGAGGGAAATATGGGAAAAAGGGACAGTTAGGGAGTTTGGGATGGACATGTACACACTGGTGTATTTAAAACAGATAGCCAACAAGGGCTTACTGCATAGCACATGGAACTCTGCTCCATGTTATTTAGCAGCCTGAATGGGAGGGGAGTTTGGGAGAGAATGGATATATGTATATGCATGGCTGAGTCCCTTCTGTGTTCACCTGAAACTCATAATATTTTTAATTTCTATACCTCAATATAAAATAAAAATGTTTACATTAAAAAATAAAATAGAAAAAGCAACTCGTCAGTCTCTAGGATGTTACTAGACGTCTCTGAAATTGACTATGCACATCTACTAACAGCCTGCAGTTTAAGCAAGCTGCTCTTACGTGCAAACCTATCCCTGAGCCCTTGCTATGTCCCCCCCCCCCTTATTTTTTGAAACTGAACGCTGAAACTCAGGGACAAGTGGCGATCTGAGGACGGGGCCCAGGGGCTTGGGGCCACCGCGCGGCCTCGGGGTCCTGTGGTCCCACCAGTGGCTCAGCAACTGCAACCTGCAGGGCAGGGATGGGGCGGGGGGCGGGGGGGGTGCAGCCTGGCTTCCTGAGGTGGGAGCGGGGGCCAGGGGCAGAGTGAGCAGGGCCCCACGCTCTGCCCACCCTCGTTGGAACACAACCAGGGGCCCTGAGGACCAATGGGCTGAGCACCCAGCCCTCCCGGCAGGGCCGTCCCAAGGGCTGGGGGGTCCGGTCGGGAGGCAGCTCCCGATGACCTAGCCCCCAGGGTCTGGAGCCGGGAGGGTGGTGTGAGGCTGGGGTGGGGAGGGCCCAGCCAGGAGACAGGACTGCTCCGGCCCCAAGGGCCCTGGCTGGCTGTGGTCCCCACCCCTCCACCCTGAGACCACCTGAGCGGGGAACCAGTGCCCTCCCTGGATCACCCAGCCGAGCATGACATTTCAAAAGATGGAGAGAATGAGAGCTGCCCGGGGATTTAAACCGGAGGACCCGGAGAGTGGCACGGAGCTGGGAGAGCGGTCGGCTCCGTCCAGCCCTGGAGGCTGGGGCCGGTCTAGCTAAGCATCTTGTGCCGGTCGAAGACGGTCTTCCGCTGCTCCTGCACCTGCAGCTTCCAACGCTGCTGCGCGCCCTCCACGCGCTCCAGGACCGTGTTCGCCCAGGCCCGAAGGTGGCGGTGGCCGCAGCAGAGCGAGCGTCCTCACTCTCCTCCTCGTTGTGCAGCTGCTCGGTGTAGGCGTCTGGCTTCCGGATCAGAGGGTCCACCAGCATCAGGAAGGCCATGTAGAGCATGAGGGTGCCCACCACCGACAGGTAGACGACGATGATGACCTTGATGGTGGTGGTGCTTCGATCCTCGTACTTGCACTCGCACAGCAGGCAGTAGGCCTCCACGTCACGGCTGGGCACCGGCATGGGTTCCACCACGTGCAGGCAGTTGCAGTCCTTCTGAGACACATTCTGGTTGTAAATGTGCCCACTGATGTTCCTATACGGCGGACAGATGCATTTACAATGGATATCTTCAGAACTCTTGTTGGCTTGGGCTCGGGGCACCAGCATACTTCCGACCACGGCCACCACACACAGGAGCTTCATGCTTCTCGGACCTTCGCGGGGCCGGCAATATCCCCCACCTGGAAAAGAAATACGCAGGTGGGGAAGGGGCGGATGAACACGCGGCACCCTCGGCCCCAGAGCGAACCGGCCTGCTCCGGCACGGGAAGAGGGCGGGGGCTGGGCCCGGGGTCCCGGGCCTGCCAAGCCCAGCCGCTCAGACGCTTCCCTCTTGCCCCGGCCTCGGTCTCCCACTGCCCACCTGGCGGGCTCGGCGGCGGGGCCTCCTGGGCGGGAGCAAGGGCCTCGGGTCTCTGGGACGAGGCCGGCGGGATGACCCCTGCCTTCGCTTATGTCCCTTTAGATTGCACTTCAATCTTATTTTTCTACAGTAAATTCAGGAGACAAGACTTGCAAAGTTGTGTTTTGATAAGTCAGTAAGTCAAACAATTTGTGACTGTCTTTTTGTTCTCTCAGTAGCAGCTATAATTGTTCTAGTGGAGGGTATCAAAAGGAACTCACACATGAGAGAAAAGGGTCAACGATTGTTTATGTGAAGGTATGTTAATTACAACACATTATGAAACTGAAAGTTTAAAACCTCTATCTGGTAAATGTCTTATAGGGTTACCGACAAAGCCTCTACAGACATAACAAAAGCCAAGCACATTGTTTGGGTGTACATGGAGGCAATCAGAAGCCACTAAACGTAATTGAGGTGCTTGAAACATGGTTTCTGGCTTACATAGCTTAAGGCAGTCACAAGCCTTCGTGACTGAAACAGCATCCTTCTAAGCAATCAAATAGACATCCAACAGGATCCTGTGGTATGCCAGTGTCTGAGACAATCAAACAACCTATGACCTTCCGGAAAAGGAAGAAAGTATAGACATTGAAGAAATGAAAAGAAGTGGCCCTAAGATGAATTCAGCAATCTAAGAGAACACTGTTGCAGAAGGGAAGGGATTTATATGTTTTAAATGGACAGTCTGCTGGAAAATCCACTGAAGGCCCTGAGTTCATACTCTTGTGAACTTCATTACTCACAATGATTTAACTTACATTAAGCTTATTCCACCAGTTTACCTGCTATGAAATGAACACTTTACCACTACATGCCTGCAGTGGCTTCTACTTTAGACCCCCATGATATTGCCAATAACCATTTTCTCAGTAGCAGCTATAAATGCCTTATACAGAGAGGAACCTACTTTTGAGATTTAAAAATACTCATCCTAAAAGTCTTCAATGAAAAGAGCTGAATTCCAAGGTTGCTGAAATAAGCCCTTTTATACAGGAAAGAAACATGGCAGCATGAAGGTGCACATATGTATGCATATGAGTACTGGATATGAAAGGGGATAATTAGGAAAAAGAGGAGCTACACCTAACAGATCACTGTGCCTTAAAGAAAATCACTCTACAAATAGTTATTGAAATGATTTTATCTGTAAGGAACTTTATCAGGAACTGAATATTAATAAACAAACACAGGTCCTGCCTTCTTGAAGTTTATAGAGCAACATGAAAGGCAGGTTAACTTCACTAGCTCAATTTCTTGCATAGTCTGTTCTACATCAATGAATGCAAGATGGATGAAGAGGATAGATTGTATGCAACCTAATAATGTGTATGGGACTTCCCTATAGCTCAGATGATAAAGAATCTGCCTGCAGTACAGGAGACCTAGGTTCGATCCCTGGATCAGGAAGATCCCCTGGAGAAGGAAATGGCAATCTACTCTAGTATTCTTTCTTGCCTGGAGAATCCCATGGACAGAGGAGCCTGGTGGGCTACAGTCCATGGGGTCACAAAGAGTCGTACAGGACTAAGTGACTAACACAACCACAACAGAATAATCGTTATATTTTGTTTGGTAGGAATGCTTTCACCCATAGTAACTCATTACCTAAACAAGGATTCAATTTCCCTTGCATTAAAAGAGATACGAAAGTAAGTAGCAACTAACATTGGTTCATCTCCTCAGTGTTTCAAGATCCCAACAACTTTTCATTCTTCTACTTTGCCACTTCTAAATGTTGACTTTTTATTCTTAGGCTTGTTGCCTCGTGGTTACAACATGGCTATTAAAACTCCAAGCAACACCTCAAAATAACAAGGGTAGGAAAATGGCCACAACTGAGAAAGAACTTTCTGTCTATATGGCTTCATTAAGGAGAAAAATATCGCAGAATTTCCAGCTGACAATTTTTCTTTTATATTTTATTGGCTGCTGCTAAGTCACTTCAGTCGTGTCCGACTCTGTGTGACCCCATATATGGTAGCCCACCAGGCTCCACCGTCTCTGGGATTCTCCAGGCAAGAACACTGGAGTGGGCTGCCATTTCCTTCTCCAATGCATGAAAGTGAAAAGTGAAAGTGATGTCACTCAGTCGTATCCGACTCTTCGCGACCCCATGGACTACAGCCTACCAGGCTCCTCCACCCATGGGATTTTCCAGGCACGAGTACTGGAGTGGCTTACCATTGCCTTCTCCATTTTATTGGCTAGATTAGGTCAAAAACCTATCCCCAGTATGGCTACTAAATCCACCTTTCTTGAAATTCAGTCCTCCACACACATAACTAAAGAAATAATCAGGGTTTGCTTATTGAAGGAGGAGGGATTACCTGGATAAGCAACCATAGATTTTGCATATGTCTAATACCCATCTGCAGACTTTCAGTGGTATGTGTTTCTCTTATACAAATATGTCCCCATTCATTTACTCATAGAAAAATATGCAGTTTTAATTATTCTATCCATATAGGAAATAAATTCATACCCTCTTACATAGACCTTGATTAAGCCACTGTACTTATTTTTAAGTCTGAAAGGTGCTAGGGTGGATTTCATGGTTATAATACAACACAAAAATTGGTCTATTCAAAAATTAAACCTACACCTTCTGCCTCATTAACCTTTTTGATAACCAACTATGACTACATTCCCAAACTCAGTTATAATGTGCAATGTTCTATTCATTTTTTTTCAATAGAATTAATGCACATATTCATATGCTCACATGAACTGGGCAAAGGATTCAAAACTACCAAACATGATATCAGAAGATGATGGGACAAGAGGATGTACTTGGCTCTGTTTATAATGTTGTCTCAAAAACTTAGGGATGTACCTTGAACCCCACTTAACAATTTAGCATATATAAACTTATCTAAATTCCTACACAATCCAGTGATATTTTCAGTCCAGAAAAACCTTTACAAAGATAAATTTTCAACTACATTGAGATATCACCTCACACCAGTCAGAGTGGCCATCATCAAAAAGTTGACAAACAATAAATGCTGGAGAGGATGTGGAGAAAAGGGAACACTCTTGCATTGTTGGTGGGAATGTAAATTGATACAGCCACTATGGAAGACGATATGGAGATTCCTTAAAAAAACTAGGAATAAAACCATCATATGGCCCAGAAATCCCACTCCTAGGCATATACCCTGAAGAAGCCAAAATTGAAAAAAACACATGTATCCCATTGTTCATTGCAGCACTATTTACAATAGCTAGAACATGCAACCTATATGTCCATCAACAGAGAAATGAATAAAGAAGTTGTGGTACATATACACAATGGAATATTACTCAGCCATAAAAAGGAACACATTTGAGTCAGTTCTAATGAGGTGGATAAACCTAGAGCCTATTATACAGAATGAAGTAAGTCAGAGAACGATAAATATCATATACTAATGCATATATACAAAATGTAGAAAAATGATACTGAAGGCAGGGCAGCAATGGAGAAACAGACATAGAGGATAGACTTATGGACATGGGGAGAGTGAGGAGAGGGTGAGATATATGTTGAGAGTAACATGGAAACTTACATTCAGTTCAGTTCAGTCACTCAGTCGTGTCCGACTCTTTTGAGACCTCATGAATCACAGCACGCCAGGCCTCCCTGTCCATCACCAACTCCCAGAGTTTGCTCAAACTCACGTCCATCGAGTCGGTGATGCCATCCAGCCATCTCATTCTCTGTCGTCCCCTTCTCCTTCTGCCCCCAATCCCTCCCCGCATCAGAGTCTTTTCCAGTGAGTCAATTCTTCGCATGAGGTGGCCAAAGTATTGGAGTTTCAGCTTTAGCATCAGTCCTTCCAATGAACACCCAGGATTGATCTCCTTTAGAATGGACCTTATCATGTGTAAAATAGATATTCAACGGGAATTTACTGTGTGTCTCAGGAAACTCAAACAGGGGCTCTGTTTCAACCTGGAGGGGTGGGATGGGGAGGGAGATGTGAGAGAGGTTCAAAAGAGAGGGGATATATATATATATATATATATATATATACATATATATATATGACTGATTCAAATTGAGATTTGCTAGAAAACAACAAAACTCTGTAAAACAATTATTCTTCAATTAAAAAAAATTTTTTTTTAAAAAAAGATAAATTTTCCTGAGATGTTTCCTGAGATGTTGTGAGGCAACTCATTATGTTGTGTCTATAGAGTAACAGTTAATTCAAGGACTCAATATATTTCTTGTTTCTAAAATGAGAAAAAAAGGTATTCTATTCATTTCAAAGAGCAGTTCATGACTCTGTCACTATTTATTAGCACTGGGAACATCAGTGGTGGCAGGTATATATCTCAGTAAAGCACATTGCTTAAAACAAAACCAAACAATGCCAAATGGTAATGTGCATTTAGTCTCTTCACCAACCAAGAAATCAAATCTCCAGTTTTATTTAGAGGGTATCTTTCTCACAATGGTTTAGAATAGCTCCACACTGAAGACAAAATAATGCCAAATTTGAAACTGACAAGTGTATATCGTTTCCTAATCTCAGTCCTTAGCTTGAAATCTTAGTTTCACAGTAACAATTAAAAATTATTTTAAAAATAGATTTAACCAATAAAAATAGACTAAGCTTCCTCCACAGTAAATTTTGAATCCATATTTATGTCACTCTATATTTATACAACACATTACAGCAATGCCATGAGTCACTGTCAGTCATGTGTGGGCCTGGGAAATGAGTAAGTTAATGATACCACTGAAATCACATGTTATTCTGATATTAAACTCAGTCCCAAATCTGATTCTGCCATGTTTAGACATGAATTGGGCAATCCGGATGACCTGGAATGAATTTCTTATTAAAAGAGAAATATTTCCAGTATTTTCATACTTAATAAAACAGCATCCATATACCTTCCAAGCTTCATATAAATATTCTAAATTTATATATTTAGAATCATATATCTGGGCAAGATCTCAGATTTGACCTAGTTTTATAGTTGCAGAGGACAATTTATGACTTCCTTGCAATTTGGGAGCAAATCTAAAACTAATACCCAATTCTTATACCTAGGTCAGTTTGTTTTTGTTGTTGTTTTAACTCAAAATTCAATTCACTGGGGATAATTACTTGAGAGATCTTACATGCATTGGAAACATGGTTCAAAGTTGACCAAATTTTTATACTGAAAATTATAATCTTGAGAAAAATTAAAGAAAACAAATAATGAAAATTCCAAAATCACTGCAGATGCTGATTGCAGCCATGAAATTAAAAGACGCTTGCTCCTTGGAAGGAAAGTTATGACCAACCTTGATAGTATATTAAAAAGCAGAGACATTACTTTGCCGACCAAGGTCCGTCTAGTCAAGGCAATGGTTTTTCCCGTGGTCATGTATGGATGTGAGAGTTGGACTGTGAAGAAAGCTGATCGCCGAAGAATCGATGCTTTTGAACTGTGGTGTTGGAGAAGACTCTTGAGAGTCCCTTATACTGCAAGGAGATCCAACCAGTCCATTCTAAAGGAGATCAATCCTGGATGTTCATTGGAGGGACTGATGCTAAAGCTGAAACTCCAATACTTTGGCCACCTCATGCGACGAGTTGACTCACTGGAAAAGACTCTGATGCTGGGAAAGGTTGGGGGCGGGAGGAGAAGGGGACGACGGAGAATGAGATGGCTGGATGGCATCACCGACTCTGTGGACATGAGTTTGAGTGTACTCCGGGAGTTGGTGATGGACAGGGAGGCCTGGCGTGCTGTGATTCATGGGGTCGCGGAGAGTCGGACACGACTGAGCGACTGAACTGAACTGACTGAACTGATCATGTTCATAGACTGGAAGTCTTAAATCAATTAACTGCTCTTTGGATTCAATACATAAAAGTACAACCTTGAAAGAATTTTTTGTAGATTTTTAAAATCTGATTCTAAAACCTTCACGGAAGAACAGAAGTCAAGAAAAAAAAAGAACAGTCAAGGGAAATTGGAAGAACAAAACTGGGTGATTTCTCTAACAGAGAACAAAAATTTTATAAAATACGATGGTTAAGATAGTGTCTTATTGGCATAGATAGTTGACCAGTGAAAGAAAATACAATCTACAATTTTAAAAATTATATATGCATATATATATATGTATATGATAGATGTATCAACACGTATGTATTTAATGGTGGTTTAGTCACTAAGTCGTGTCCGACTTTTGTGACCCCATGGACTGTTGTCTACCAGGCTTCTCTGTCCATGGGATTTTCCAGGCAAGAATACTGGAGTGGGTTGCCATTTCCTTCTCCAGGGGATCTTCCTGACCCAGGAATCGAACCCAGGTCTCCTGCATTGCAGGGAGATTCTTCACTGACTGAGCTTTGAGGGAAGCCCTATGTATTTAACACATGATGTTAATATATACATCTGATTTGTGAATAAGATATACTGCAGTACACTGGAGGAAGGTTAATCTTAATGCATGGTGTTGGGTCAACAGTAATTCACTGGCAAAAAGTTAATCCACTCCCCACCCTTATATAAAAGTTGACTCCAGAGGGCTGCAGATCTAAATATAAAGGGTAACACCATAAAGCTTTAAGTTACAAACATAAATTTGTAGTGAAATAGGGAAATATTTTTGGAACAGGACACAACAAACAGTAACTATACAATTAAAAATGATATATTAAAATTAAGAACTTACATTCTTACAGGTAGTATTGAGAGTGAAAAGTCAATTCATAAAGGAAAAAGATATTCATAATAACACATACATCCAACAAAATATTCATATCTGAAATATCTTAATTTTTACAAATTAGTAAGAAATGGTGAGAATATCCAATTAAGAAAGTGGCAAAAGGTTTTTACAGATACTTACTACAAGAAGATATCCAAATGACCCTACTATATGCTTGCTGCTGCTGATAAGTCACTTCAGTCGTGTCCGACTCTGTGCGACCCCATGGACGGCAGCCCACTAGGCTCCGCCATCCCTGGGATTCTCCAGGCAAGAACACTGGAGTGGGTTGCCATTTCCTTCTCCAACGTGTGAAAGTGAAGTTGCTCAGTCTTGTCCGACTAGTAGCGACCCCATGGACTGTAGCCCACCAGGCTCCTCTGTCCATGGGATTTTCTAGGCAAGAGTACTGGAGTGGCTTGCCATTGCCTTCTCCGACTATATGCTTACTGCACAGAAAAAGTGCTCAACTTACATTAGTCATTGTAAAATACAATCTGAAACAAGAAAAACAAGTTGAAACTAAAATGACACACTATTACATACCTAACTGGTGAAAATGAAAATACAGAAAATACTCACTGTCAAGCTGTTGAGAAACTCAGACTCATAAACTGCTGGTACAAGTGGAAACTGCTGAAGCTGTTTTATAAGACTTTGTGACAGTATCTTTAAAAATGAATATGAATACACTATTATCCAGCAACCCCATTCCACTCAGTCATAACAGAAATGAATATCAAATGGTCATAGTAGCTCTATCTGCAATAGCCAAAGGGAGTAAAAAAAAAAAAAAAAAAGACTACCGGGTGTCTATCAACAGAATGAATAAATCATGGCCTATTCACAAAAAAGTGAAATAATATACAAAAATTAGAATGAATAATGTAAAACTATGCACAAAACAATGGTAAATATCATAAACCTATTTTTTAGCAAAAGAATTCAGAAACAATAAACTTGCAATTCTATTATGCAAAGCTTCTATAGAGAAAAAACCAATGTCTTCTATTAGAAATCAGAGTACTGTTTACCCATGACCAAGTTAATATTGGGAGTGGAGCAGGATTTAAGAAAGTGCAGAATAAATAAATAAGTTCAAAATAACCTAAAGTGTGATATTTTTTAACCAGTTTTCTGTGAAAAGTAAGCTTTAGAATCTATCCAAGAACTGGAATTCATATGTTAAAAGTATTGTTACACAGAGCTCAATATTATGGTTCGGTTCAGTTCAGTTCAGTCGCTCAGTCCTGTCTGACTCTTTGCGGCCTCATAAATCACAGCACGCCAGGCCTCCCTGTCCATCACCAACTCCCGGAGTTCACTCAAACTCATGTCCATCGAGTCGGTGATGCCATCCAGCCATCTCATTCTCTGTCGTCCCCTCTCCTCCCGTCCCCAATCCCTCCCCACATCAGAGTCTTTTCCAGTGAGTCAGCTTGTCGTATGAGGTGGCCAAAGTATTGGAGTTCCAGCTTTAGCATCAGTCCTTCCAATGAACACCCAGGATTGATCTCCTTTAGAATGGACTGGTTGGATCTTCTTGTAGTCCAAGGGACTCTCGAGAGTCTTCTCTAACACCACAGTTCAAAAGCATCAATTCTTGGGCGATCAGCCTTCTTCACAGTCCAACGCTTACATCCATACATGACCACCGGAAAAACCATAGCCTTGACTAGACGGACCTTTGTTGGCAAAGTAATGTCTCTGCTTTTTAATATGCTATCAAGGTTGGTCATAACTTTCCTTCCAAGGGTAAGCATCTTTTAATTTCATGGCTGCAATCAGCATCCGCAGTGATTTTGGAGCCCAAAACAATAAAGTCTGACACTGTTTCCCCATCTATTTGCCATGAAGTGATGAGACCAGATGCCATGATCTTAGTTTTCTGAATGTTGAGCTTTAAGCCAACTTTTTCACTCTCCTGTTTCATCAAGAGGCTTTTGAGTTCCTCTTCACTTTCTGCCATAAGCATGGTGTCATCTGCATATCTAAGGTTATTGATATTTCTTCTGGCAAGCTTGATTCCAGCTTGTGCTTTTGTTAAGAAGCTCTAATTGTATGATTTCAGGTCAGCAGCTGGGGCCCCATGAGTTGCTATTATTCTTTAGAACAAGAAATAAGCTATTTAGGGAATCTCCACAATGTTCTCCATAGTGGCTGTACCAGTTTGCATTCCCACCAACAGTGTAAGAGGGTTCCCTTTTCTCTGCACCCTCTCCAGCATTTATTGTTTGTAGACTTTTTGATAGCAGCCATTCTGACTGGCGTGAGATAGTACCTCATTGTGGTTTTGATTTGCACGTTTCTGATAATGAGTGATGTTGAGCATGTTTTCATGTGTTTGTTAGTCCTCTGTATGCCTTCTTTGGATAAATATCTGTTTAGTTCTTTGGCCCATTTTTTTTATTGGGTTGTTTATTTTTCTGGAGCTGCTTATATATCTTTGAGATTAATTCTTTGTCAGTTGCTTCATTTGCTAGTATTTTCTCCCATTCTGAAGGCTGTCTTTTCACCTTGCTTATGGTTTCCTTCGTTGTGCTAAAGTTTTTAAGTTTAATAAGGTCCCATTTGTTTATTTTTGCTTTTATTTCCATTACTCTGGGAGGTGGGTCATAGAGGATCCTGATGTGATTTATGTCAGAGAATCTTTTGCCCATGTTTTCCTCTAGGAGTTATAGTTTCTGGTCTTACGTTTAGCTCTTTAATCCATTTTGAATTTATTTTTGTGTATGTTGTTAGAAAGTATTCTATTTTCATTCTTTTACATGTGGTTGACCAGTTTTCCCAGCACCACTTGTTAAAGAGATTGCCCATCACCAGATGAATGGATAAGAAAGTTGTGTACATATACACAATGGAATATTACTCAGCCATTAAAAAGAATGCATTTGAATCAGTTCTAATGAGGTGGATAAAAGTGGAGCCTATTACACAGAGTGAAGTAAGCCAGAAAGAAAAACACCAATACAGTATACTAACGTATATATATAGAATTTAGAAAGGTGGCAATGATGACCCTATATGCGAGACAGCAAAAGAGACACAGGTGTGAAGAACAGTCTTTTAGACTCTGTGTGAGGAGAGGGTGGGATGATTTGAGAGGGTAGCATTGAGACGTGTATATTATCATATGTGAAGTGGATCGCCTGTCCAGGTTCAATACATGAGACAGGGTGCTCGGGGCTGGTGCACTGGGATGACCCAGAGGGATGGGATGGGGAGGGATCTGGGAGCGGGGTTCAGGATGTGGAATACATGTGCTCCCATGGCTGATTCATGTCGATGTATGGCAAAAACCACTACAATATTGTAAAATAATTAGCCTCCAATTAAAATAAATAAATTTGGAGAAGGCAATGGCACCCTACTCCAGTATTCTTGCCTGGAAAATCCCATGGACAGAGGAGCCTGGTGGGCTGCAGTCCATGGGGTCGCAAAGAGTCGGACACAACTGAACAACTTCACTTTCACTTTTCACTTTCATGCATTGGAGAAGGAAATGGCAACCCACTCCAGTGTTCTTGCCTGGAGAATCCCAAGGACGGGGGAGCCTGGTGGGCTGCTGTCTATGGGGTCGCACAGAGTTGGACACGACTGAAGCGACTTAGCAGCAGCAAAATAAATAAATTAATTAAAAGAAAAGAAACAAGCTATTTAATGTGCATTTCTTTAACAGAAAAAAGGTGGGGGAAGCGTGTGAGCTAAATGCTGTTCTTTGGTTGTACATAACTTTAAAATAAATTTATAATGTGGAAAATAGAAGAGGCAGAGACTCGGGCCTTCATACTGACTAGCGTATATGTTCATTTAAGAGTGTGAGGGCGTTTTCTTCATTGTGGCAATGGGTCCATTCAGTGTAGAACAGTGAGACCCTAAAAGGAAACATACACCTTTAAGTATAGGTGGCTGGAGAAAGGAGTTAAGTAAATTTTAGGCAGCTCATGATAATGAAATCATACAGAATTAGGATGGGATAAGAATGATCAACAACAATGGGGCAAATTATATCTAGTATTTCTTTCCTAGCACAGAATTTAGGAGAAAGCAATGGCACCCCACTCCAGTACTCTTGCCTGGAAAATCCTATGGATGGAGGAGCCTGGTGGGCTGCAATCCATGGGGTCACTAAGAGTCGGACACGACTGAGCGACTTCACTTTCACTTCACTTAACACCTAGCTTGGAGTATCCCTTATCAAATTTACTTTTCACAGGAATTTTATGCAATATGGCTCTCTAAGCCATATTTCATTCACACAAATTATGATTGTATCAAAGGTTGTCTAAAGAAAATTAACCTAAAGTATTGATTCCTCATGAAAAAAAATTGCAATTTTTAAAACCTACACAAGTTATGTCTGTGAGAGTAACTAAACATAGCGTTGACTTGCCATTCCAATCAGTCATGTTAATTGAACCTTCACAAATGGCTTGGGCTATGATTTAAAATAACTAACATATGATGACTACGTACATGAAGATAAATACCATACTTGGGTGGTTTCTCCATGGATGTTTGTAGTATGTGTGTTTGAGAGCTTCTATAAAAGCCATTTTAAATAGACATGAAATATGTTAATATTTTCCTTAGAAATCTTCATTTTTAGATGTATTATGTTGGGATTAAAATCTTCCTCAACAGAATAACAAACTCTATATCAATACAAAAGAGATTGTTACAGAAAAAATAGAGGCTCTGAACATTTCCTATTAACACAGTACCCTAAAAAATTATTGTTAATTAAGATTACCACATATGCACACAAAAGATAGTACAAAGAATGTTTTATAATTTACTCCAAACAAAAGGGAAAAAAGGACCTTTTAAATATTCAGCATAAAGTTAACACTCTGTAGAGTGGAAATTCAAAAAAACACCCCCTTTTTCATGTGATTAAACTGTGTAGCACATTAGGAATGCCAATTAAAGTTCCAAATTACATTTTTTTGAACCAACTGCCAGTGGCATCCATCTTCCTCAAAACTAACATCTGTGAAGCTGACAGCATGGGACCAGATTTTTGGACACTATGGGGTGGAATATCATAAGCTTTATGTTTTTACCCCCCCCCCAAAAAAAAGTCTCCTTGAACTTTCCTGACCTACCTTTAACCATGCTTTTTTGAAAATTTTCCATGACTTTATATTATCTTTAAATTTAAAGGCAGAGAAACTTCATCTTAGTCATATTAGCTTTTTCAAAGGGGTTTTGGACAAATACAGAAGCAAATACCTCCACATCATCAATTACACATTAAAGAGGTACCTTTCAGTCAATGTCAATTAAGCCCTCAATAAAAGGATTTTTGCAAGCTAGCCACTTAAATGCAGAATCTGATGAGTTGGAAGGGATGGAAGATAAATCCAATCTCTTTTCAGGTGACAGGAATTCAAACATTTGATAACATTTGCAATGGTTAATTTTAAGTGTCAACCTGACTGGATTAAGGGATGTCCAAAGAGCTAGTAAAACATTATTTCTGGGAGTGTCTGTGAGAATGCTTTTGGAAAAGATTAGATGCTAGCATTTGGATAAGTAGGCTGAATAAAGTCC
Organism: Moschus berezovskii; assembly: GCF_049115385.1. Taxonomy (NCBI): domain Eukaryota; kingdom Metazoa; phylum Chordata; class Mammalia; order Artiodactyla; family Moschidae; genus Moschus; species Moschus berezovskii. Next base: position 95,808,286 of record NC_142461.1, on the reverse strand, counting down.
CCTTTCACCCATGTGTACAAGCATCATCTAATCTCTTGAGGGTCCAACTAGAACAAAAAGGCATAAGAAGGGATAATTCTCTCTCCTTGAGCTGGAACATCCTCACCTGCCCTCTGATATCAGAGTCCCCAGTTCTCAGTCTGCTGGTCTCTGGGACTTAGATGAGGATCCACCTCTATGCCCCCTTCCCAACCTCACTACCCTGTTCTCAAGCCTTACTCAACTGAACTATACCACTTCCCTGAATTTCCAGTTTGCAGACAGCAGATTGTGGGACCTCTCAGCCTCCATAACCTTGTGAACCAATTCCTCAAATAAATCTCTCTCTGTCTCTCTGTCACACACACACACACATCTGTGTCTCTATATATACTATTGGTTCTATTTATCTGGAGAACCTTGAATAACATAACACCAAAACATAATTTCTATCTCAACTTATCATCCTGGTCTTTCTTTTTCCAAGCTAAACATTCTGTTTTTTTAAACCACTACTGATCAGATGGTTGCAATCACCCTAATAGTATCAGCACCAAATGTAAAGACAGAAAACTAAGGCTCAAGCTCCCTGCCATCTTTATCAGACATTCAGAATAAAACAGAATAAAAACAGAGAAGGGGTCCCAGTAGGAGTTAACCTGGTCTAGCTAATTACAATCAATAGACAATACTTCCCTGGATCTCAAGGGGAATCTCCATTGGCATTTCTTCTTTCATAAAGATGGAATGCCAGAACTTAATGAGACATTGAGTATAAAGACACATGGTTTAGACACAGAATTTAAATGTCCTGTTCAATAGCAGCACATTATGCGTATATAGTCCCTTTTGCTTTAAAAAAATATATCATAATCCTGATCCTCACAGTTCTATGAGGTCAGCAGAATAGATGCTATTATCCTTGACAACATATGGATGAGAATGCTAGGGGGCACAGGGCAGCTTCCCTCATAGCTCAGTCAGTAAAGAATCCACCTGTAATTTAAGAGACTTGGGTTCAATTCCTGTGTCAGGAAGATCCCTTGGAGAAGGAAATGGCAACCCACATCAGTATGGGAAATTCCATGGATAGAGGAGCCTGGCAGACTACAGTCCATGGGGTTGCAAGAGAGGGACACAAATTAGCCACTAAACCACCACTCCACAGGGTTCATAGAGGCAGATAGCAGAAGTTCTCACAGCTGGCGAGGAACAAAAACAAATCCTCCACCCAGGATCTCTTCTCATACTCATCCTGACCACATTTCATTGCCTTTTCATCTCATGGAGGTAAATGAATGTGCAGAGGGTCTATGGAATGTGCTTTGGAGGAAAGCTAGAAGACTCATAGTTGCAGATAGCAACTCCATTACCTTTGTGAGCCTCAAACTCCAGAACAGGGACTCCTTCTTAGGGAGTTTAAAAGCTTTCCACCTTCTTAGGAATAACTTGCTAAATCAGACAAAACAAAAATTTTATCCTTATATCAGAATACCTTTTAGAAGAAAGTCAGTTAATGGGAGACGTTGTTGTTGTTCAGTCGTTCAGTCAGTTCAATTCTTTGTGACACCATGGACTGCAGCAAGCCAGGCTTCCATGTCATTCACTATCTCCTGGAGTTTGCTCAAACTCATATCCATTGAGTGGTGATGGCATCCAACCATCTTATCTTCTTTCTCCCCCTTCTCCTCCTGAGTTCAAGCTTTACCAGCATCAGGGTCTTTTCCAATGAGTCAGCTCTTCATACCAGGTGGCCATAGTATTGGAGCTTCAGCTTCAGCATCAGTCTTTCCAATGGATATTCATGGTTGATTTCCCTTAGGGTTGACTTTGATCTCTTTGCTGTCCGAGAGACTCTGAAGAGTCTTCTCTAGCACCACAGTTGGAAGGCATCAGTTCTTCAGCGCTCAGCATTCTTTATGGTCCAACTCTCACATCCACACATGAGTGCTGGAAAAACCATAACTTTGAATAGACAGATCTTTGTCAGCAATGTAATGCCTCTTCTTTTTCATATGCTGTCTAGGTTTGTCATAGTTTTTCTTCCAAGGGGCAAGCATCTTTTAATTTCATGGCTGCAGTCACTGTCTTCAGTGATTTTGGAACCCAAGAAAATAAAGTCTGTCACTGTTTCTATTGTTTCCACATCTATTTGCCATGAAACGATGGGACCAGATGCAACGATCTTAGATTTTGAAAGCTGAATTTTAAGTCAGCATTTTCACTCTTCTCTTTCACCTTCAAAAATAGGTTCTTCAGTTCCTCTTCACTTTCTGCCATAAGGGTTGTGGCATCTGCACATCTGAGGTTACCAATATTCTCCCAGAAATCTTGATTAAAGCTTGTGCTTCATCCAGCCTGGCATTTCACATGCTGGCTCTGGTGGCCCAGACGCGAGAGACGCCGCCTCCGGCGGTGCAGATGCAAGGCGCAACCGACAACGCGCAGAAGCACAGCCCAGAGGAGCTATCCCACGCCCGAGGCCAGGGGCGGTGGCCGAGAGGAGCTACCCCACATCCAAGAGGCGGTGGCTGCGTGGGTGCAGGGACCCAAGAGGAGCTACTCCACGTTCAAGGTCAGAGGGACGGTCTTGAGGAGATACCCCTTGTCCAAGGTAAGGTGCAGTGGCTGCGCTTTGCTGGAGCATCTGTGAAGAGTTATCCCATGACCAAGGTAAGAGAAACCCAAATAAGACGGTAGGTATTGTGAGGGGGCATCAAAGGGCAGACACACTGAAATCATAATCACAGAAAACTAGTCGATCTGATCACATGGACCAGAGCCAAATGTGGTCCACTAGAGAAGGGAATGGCAAAACACTTCAGTATACTTGCCTTGAGAACCCCATGAACAGTATCAAAAGGCAAAATTATAGGTTACTGAATGAGGAATTCCCCAGGTCGGTAGGTGCCCAGGATGCTACTGGAGATCAGTGGAGAAATAACTCCAGAAGGAATGAAGGGATGGAGCCAAAACAAAAACAATACCCAGTTGTGGATGTGACTGGTGATAGAAGAAAGGTCCAGTGCTGTAAAGAGCAATATTGTATAGGAACCTGGAATGTTAGGTCCATGAATCAAGGCAAATTGGAAGTGGTCAAACAGGTGATGGCAAGAATGAACATCGACAATCTAGGAATCAGTGAACTAAAATGGACTGGAATGGGTGAATTTAACTCAGATGACCATTATATCTACAACTGTGGGCAGGAATCCCTTAGAAGAAGTGGAGTAGCCATCATGGTCAACAAAAGAGTCCGAAATGCAGTACTTGGATGCAATCTTAAAAACGACAGAATGATTTCTGTTCGTTTCCAAGGCAAACCATTCAATATTACAGTAATCCAGGCCTATGCCCCAACCAGTAATGCTGAAGAAGCCAAAGTTGAACGGTTCTATGAAGACCTACAAGACCTTTTAGAACTAACACCCCAAAAAGATGTCCTTTTCATTATAGGAGACTGGAATGCAAAAGTAGGAAGTCAAGAAAAACGTGTAGTAACAGACAAATGTGGCCTTGGAGCACGGAATGAAGCAGGGCAAAGGCTAATAGAGTTTTGTCAAGAGAATGCACTGCTCATAGCAAACACCCTCTTCCAACAACACAAGCGAAGACTCTACACGTGGACATCACCAGATGGTCAACACCGAAATCAGATTGATTATATTCTTTGCAGCCAAAGATGGAGAAGCTCTATACAGGCAGCAAAAACAAGACCAGGAGCTGACTGTGGCTCAGATCATGAAGTCCTTATTGCCAAATTCAGACTGAAATTGAAGAAAGTAGGGAAAACCACTAGACCATTCAGATATGACCTAGATCAAATCCATTATGATTATACAGTGGAAGTGAGAAATAGATTTAAGGGACTAGATCTGATATATAGAGTGCCTGATGAACTCTGGACGGAGGTTCGTGACATTGTACAGGAGACAGGGACCAAGACCATCCCCATGGAAAAGAAATGCAAAAAAGCAAAATGGCTGTCTGAGGAGGCCTTACAAATAGCTGTGAAAAGAAGAGAAGTAAAAACCAAAGGAGAAAAGGAAAGATATAAGCATCTGAATGCAGAGTTCCAAAGAATAGCAAGGAGAGATAAGAAAGCCTTCCTCAGTGATCAATGCAAAGAAATAAAGGAAAACAACAGAATAGGAAAAAAGAAGAGATCTCTCAAGAAGATTAGAGATTCCAAGTGACCATTTCATGCAAAGATGGGCTCGATCAAGGACAGAAATGGTATGGACCTAACAGAGCAGAAGATATTAAGAAGAGGTGGCAAGAATACACAGAAGAACTGTACAAAAAAGATCTTCACGACCAAGAGAATCACGATAACTTGATCACTGACCTAGAGCCAGACATCTTGGAATGTGAAGTCAAGTGGGCCTCAGAAAGCATCACAAAGAACAAAGCTAGTGGAGGTGATGGAATTCCAGTTGAGCTATTTCAAATCTTGAAAGATGATGCTGTAAAAGTGCTGTACTCAATTTGCCAGCAAATTTGGAAAACTCAGCAGTGGCTACAGGACTGGAAAAGGTCAGTCTTCATTCCAATCCTAAAGAAAGGCAATGCCAAAGAATGCTCAAACTACCGCACGATTGCACTCATCTCACACGCTAGTAAACCCATGCTCAAAATTCTCCAAGCCAGGCTTCAGCAATATGTGAACCGTGAACTTCCAGATGTTCAAGCTGGTTTTAGAAAAGGCAGAGGCACCAGAGATCAAATTGCCAACATCCGCTGGATCATGGAGAAAGCAACAGAGTTCCAGAAAAACATCTATTTCTGCTTCATTGACTATGCCAAAGCCTTTGAATGTGTGGATCCCAATAAACTGTGGAACATTCTGAAAGAGATGGGAATACCAGACCACCTGACCTGCCTCTTGAGGAACCTGTATGCAGTTCAGGAAGCAACAGTTAGAACTGTACATGGAACAACAGCCTGGTTCCAAATAGGAAAAGGTGTACGTCAAGGTTGTATCTTGTCACCCTGCTTATTTAACTTATATGCAGGGTACATCATGAGGAACGCTGGGCTGGAAGAAGCACAAGTTGGAATTAAGATTGCCGGGAGAAATATCAATAACCTCAGATATGCAGATGACACCACCCTTATGGCAGAAAGTGAAGAGGAACTCAAAAGCCTCTTGATGAAAGTGAAAGAGGAGACTGAAAAGGTTGGCTTGAAGCTCAACATTCAGAAAACAAAGATCATGGCATCTGGTCCCATCACTTCATGGGAAATAGATGGGGAAACAGTGGAAACAGTGTCAGACTTTATTTTTGGGGGGCTCCAAAATCACTGCGGATGCTGATTGCAGCCATGAAATTAAAAGATGCTTACTCCTTGGAAGGAAAGTTATGACCAACCTAGATAGCATATTAAAAAGCAGAGACATTACTTTGCCAACAAAGGTCCGTCTAGTCAAGGCTATGGTTTTTCCACTGGTCATGTATGGATGTGAGAGTTGGACTGTGAAGAAGGCTGATCGCCGAAGAATTGATGCTTTTTTTTATTTTTTTATTTTTTTTTATTTCTAAAAAAGAATTTTATTAAAAAAGCACAAATGCAAAGAAATGAACAGAGGAAAATTTATGCGTCGAACCTGGACTGGTCACTTATGATAATATACATGCTACAATTCCATTCTCTCCAATCATTCCACCTTATCCCTCTCCCACAGAGTCCCAAAGACTGTTCTAAATGCCTATGTCTCTTTTGCAGTCTCTTATTGATGCTTTTGAACTTTCATGCTGGAGAAGACTCTTGAGAGTCCCTTGTACTGCAAGGAGATCCAACCAGTCCATTCTAAAGGAGATCAATCCTGGGTGTTCATTGGAAGGACTGATGCTAAAGCTGAAACTCCAATACTTTGGCCACCTCATGCGATGAATTGACTCACTGGAAAAGACTCTGATGCTGGGAAGGACTGGTGGTGGGAGGAGAAGGGGATGACAGAGAATGAGTTGGTGGATGGCATCACCGACTCGATGGACATGAATTTGAGTGAACTCCGGGAGTTGGTGATGGACAGGGAGGCCTGGTGTGCTGTGATTCATGGGGTCGCAAAGAGTCGGACACGACTGAGTGACTGAACCAATAATGCATATAAGTTACATATTCAGTGTCACAATATACAGCCTTAATGTATTTCTTTCCTAGTTTGAACCAATCCCTTGTTCCATATCTGGCTTGAAGTGTTGCTTCTTGGCCTGCATACAGGTTTCTCAGGAGGCAGGTATTGGCTACCTGATATTCCCATCTTTTAAAGAATTTTCCATAGCTGTTATCCACACAGTTAAATGCTTTAGCATAGTCAGTGAAGCAGAGGTAGATGTTTTTCTGGAATTCTCCTTCGTGTATTGGTGTTTCTATGATCCAATGGATGTTGACAAGTTGATCTTTGGTTCTCTGCCTTTTCTAAATCCAGCTTGTACATCTGAAAGTTCTCATTTTACATATTGTTGAAGCCTAGCTTGGAGAATTTTGAGCATCACTTTGCTAGCACGTGAAATGAGTGCATGGGTGTGGTAATTTGAACATTCTTTGGCATTGCCTTTCTTTGAGATTGGAGTAAAAACTGACCTCTTCTAGTCCTTTGGCACTGGCAAGTTTTCCAAGTTTGCTGACATATTGAGTGTAGCACTTTAATAGCATCATAGTTTAGGATTTGAAATAGCTTATTTGGAATTCCCACACCTCCACTAACTTTGTTCATAGTGATGCTTCCTAAGGCCTACTTCACTTCATACTCCAGGATGTCTGATTCTAGGTTAGTGATCAGACCATCATGGCTATCTGGGTTATTAAGATCTTTTTTGTAAAGTTCCTCTGAGTATTCTTGCCACCTCTTCTTAATATCTTCTCCTTCTGTTAGGTCCATACGGTTTCTGTCCCTTATTGTGCTCATATTTGCATGAAATGTTTCCTTAGTATCTCCAATTTTCTTGAAGAAATCTCTATTCTTTCCCATTCTATTTTTATTTGCATTGTTCACTTGGGAAGGCTTTCTTATCTCTCCTTGCTGTTCTTTGGAACTCTGCATTCAGATGTGTATATCTTTCCTTTTCTTCTTTGCCTTTAGCTTCTCCTCTTTTCTCAGCTATTTGTAAAGCCCCCTCAGACAACCATTTTGCCTTTTTGCATTTCTTTTTTTGCGGATGGTTTTGATCACTGCCTCTTATACAATTTTACCAACCTCCATCCATAGTTTTTCAGGCAGTCTATTAGATCTAATCCCTTGAAACTATTTGTCACTTCCACTGTATAATCATAAGGGATTTGACTTAGGTCATACCTGAATGGTCTGGTGGTTTTCCCTACTTTCTTCAATTAAGTCTGAATTTGGCAATAAGGAGTTCATCATCTGAGCCACAGTCAGCTCCTGGTCTTCTTTTCCTGTATAGAGCTTTTCTATCTTTGACTTCAAGGAATGTAATCAATCTGGTTTTGGTACTGACCATCTGGTGATATCCATGTGTAGAGTTGTCTTTTGTGTTGTTGAAAGAAGGTATTTGGTATGACTAGTGCATTCTCTTGGCAAAACTCTGCTAGCTTTTGCCTTGGTTTATTTTGTACTCCAAGGCCAAATCTGCCTGTTATTCCAGGTATCTCTGACTTCCTACTTCTATATTCCAGTCCCCTGTGATGAAAAAGACATCTTTTTTTGATTCGGTTCTAAAAGGTTTTGTAGGTCTTCATAAAACCGTTCAAATTCAGCTTCTTCAGCCTTAATGTTTGGGGCGCAGACTTGGATTACTGTGATTTTGAATAACTTTCCTTTGAAACGAACCAAGATCATTCTGTCATTTTTGAGATTGCACCCAAGTACTGTCTAGTCAAGGCTATGGTTTTTCCTGTGGTCATGTATGGATGTGAGAGTTGGACTGTGAAGAAAGCTGATCACTGAAGAATTGATGCTTTTGAACTGTGGTGTTGGAGAAGACTCTTGAGAGTCCCTTGTACTGCAAGGAGATCCAACCAGTCCATTCTAAAGGAGATCAATCCTGGGTGTTCATTGGAAGGACTGATGCTAAAGCTGAAACTCCAATACTTTGGCCACCTCATGCATCGAGTTGACTCACTGGAAAAGACTCTGATGCTGGGAAAGGTTGGGGGTGGGAGGAGAAGGGGACGACAGAGAATGAGATGGCTGGATGGCATCACCGACTCTGTGGACATGAGTTTGAGTGAACTCCTGGAGTTGGTGATGGACAGGGAGGCCTGGCATGCTGTGGTTCATGGGGTCGCAGAGAGTCGGACACGACTGAGCGACTGAATTGAACTGAACTGAACTGAACTGCAATTCAGACTCTTTTGTTGACTATGAGGGCTACTAAGTTTCTTTTAAGGGATTCTTGCCCATAGTAGTAGATATAATAGTCATTTGAATTAAAATCATCCATTCCTGTCCAGTTTAGTTCACTGATTAATAAAATGTCAATGTTTACTCTTGCCTTCTGTTTGATCACTTCCAATTTACCTTGATTCATAGACCTAACATTCTGGTTTCCTATACAATATTGTTCTTTACAGCATTGGAATTTACTTTCACAACAAGACACATCCACAACTGGGCGCCATTTCTGCTTTGGCTCCGTCTCTTCATTCTTTCTTGAGCTATTTCTCCAGTCTTCTCCAGTAGCATATTGCAGCACTTACAGACCTGAGGAGTTCATCTTTCAGTGTCATATCTTTTTTCCTTTCCATACTGTTCATGGGGTTCTCAAGGCAAGGATACTGGAGATAGGCGGAGATGGTGGGGTAGAAGGATGTGCGCTCATCTTCTCCTGCGGAACACCAAAACTGCATCTAGCTGCTGAACAACAATTGACAGGAGAATGCTGGATGCCGCCAAGAAAAGACACGCCAGGTCCAAGGGCTAATGAGAAGCTGCAACAAGATTGTATTAGGGGCACAATCTCTTTTAAAATCAAACCTCATACCCTCCAGAGACTCTCGGAGGGTGCAAAAATAATCTTGTGTGCAACAGGACCGAGGAAAAGGAGCAGCGACCCCCACAAAAGACTGAGCCACATCTGCCTGTGAACATTTGAGTGTCTCCAGAGGAGGCACAGGTCAGCAGTGGCCTGTTGTGGGGCAAGGGCCTCTGGCAGTGGAAGTCCTAAAAGGAGTGGCATGTGGTATAAGTCCTCTTGGAAGAGGTTGCCACTAGCCACACTATAGAGCTGCCAAGCGGGTAACCCACAAACTGGAGATCAATTATACCAAAAAAGTTCTCACACTGTTGCAAAAGTTCTAGGGCCCACAACAGATTTCCCAACCTGGGAATCAGGCAAAGGGACTGAGAACCCCCAGGGAATTTGACTTTGGAGGCCAGTGGGATTTGATTATACAACTTCCACAGGATTGGGAGACACTGAAGGACAACCAACACAAAATTTTTTTATCTTACTTTGTGTCCTGGTCCTAGCTGCTGATCAGTCTCAGTTCTGATTTTTATTTTGTTTACCATTTGACTATTTTGCTTTTGCAATCATTTTCAATTCTTCACCTCTCATATGATCTCCTAGCTTATTTTATAAGCATTTGTGTTAGATTTGAAATGTGACAGTAATAATAATGAAACTGCACTTATTTTCAAAAGTATTTTTTGAAAATCACATACTTTTTCAGTAAGTTAAAAAAAACTGAGTCTTATTGATGTAGTTATGGGAAAAGTTGAGATGAGCAGTATTTTCATAATTTCAAATGATTCCAGAGAAACACCAAAAGATTGTATAGACCTTCTGTGGCCTTGAGTAAAAAATTTACTAATTTTTAGGTATTTTTTTTCTCTTGCCTTTACTAAGTTTGAGAATTTTGGAAGTAAATCTAGCTGTAAATAATTGATGACCCAGTGATAAATGTTGAGAAAGTTTTGACTTGATGATTAAATATGACTTCTGGCTTCTTTCTATACAATTTGTTCAATTCTTATTCAGAGTAAACCAGTTAGGAGACTGGCATTAGATTAGCTTAACAGTCATTACAAAAGCCTCCATCTTTAAAAATTCAGATGTTATTGAAATATTAAACATTTGAGCTCCTTCCTCTTTTTTTGGTATGAAATATTCCACTAGAGCAGAAAGTTTTAAAATTTATATGTAGAAATTTAAGAATTAACTGTAAAGATTAAATGCAGGCACTGTTGTTATCTGATGTAAATGATAATGTTGTCATGATTCTTTGAGTTATTATTCCTTGTGTTCTTTGCATAACATCATGTTCAAGTGTTTGTCCACCAAAACAAACAAACAAAAAACAAATAATTTAAGAGGCAAACCTGAAATGCGTAAATCCTACCTAAAATGCTCAAATTGATGTTCTGGAATAATTTAGAAGTTATTTCATCTGTAGATGCTTAAATCTCTACTAAAAATGCCAGTCATAGCAGAAAGTCTGCTTCACTCATTTTCTGAAAGAATGCTGAAGTGAAATGGAATTCCTACAGAATGAAAGCAGAACTTACTAACATGCACTTTTATTTCCCGTAAGTGGCAACATTGCTAGCAATTAGAAACAACAAACAGCCAACAGCAGGGGGAGAAAAAGGCAAAGAAGAATGTTTATTATTTTGAGAGGTTCATCAGGGAATGCTTTTATGTCAGGGGAATAAACACTGCCACCCAGAAAGGGAAGCTTCATGGCTTCCAAAGTTCCCTGGTATTATTGAGCAAAGTTATTAGAACACTTTTTATTCCTTAATCTTCACTGTTATAGATAAAGTGACAGGGCAGTGGTTCAGAGAACGGTAGATGAGATGGCAAATCAATGTTTTGGAGTCAGTGGTTTTATTAGGAATCATCTTGAAAGGAACAGAATCTCTTTATGAAGAAAACAAAAATACTACTCTCTACTATATGTTTTGAGTAGGAGGCATTCCTGTTTGGTTGGTTTAGGAACAGAAAAGCTTGAAGCTGTTTATTTTACAGATCCCTTTCCAATAGAGCTGGGGTAATTTTACTACTCACTGTCCTGTTTATTAGACATAGCAGTTCTTTTGTACAGCATTCAAAATTTATAAATCATTAGTGAGCCATTAAAAGGTCTCTGGTTGTCACTGTAATGTTCCCTAGATTCAGTCATGCAACCTAGGTCTTCAATGGAGGGCGATGCACAATTATACAACACTTTACTTAAAAATTTTAAAATGAACTGTATTCAATACAGAATATTTCCTGCACAAAGAAGTTTAATAAAAACCATTATTTCTGAACTTCAAAATTAAATGTCATGACTGGCTACCTTGGCTGACTGGAAATTACCATTCCCTATTGAGAAACTCTAAAGGATCTGAGATACTCAGTATGACCAAAGCTCCTCCCTGCAGTTAAGTTCCATTTCATTTTCTCTCTGGTCTCCACTACTCCTTTACCTAATGGTGGTATGTACTGCCACAGATGAGAAAGTATCCAGCCCAAGTGATACTCAACAGAGCAAGGGTTTTCTTTGCACCTCCCCCGTCACTTCTTAATTCTCAAAACTCTGTTACCAATGAAACACTTATTGCTGCCTTTTCTATGTTACTAGAACAAAAAGAATAATCAGTATCCCAAAGTCCTTTGCCCAGGAAACCATCTCCTGACCCTTTTCCCTATATGTTTGTAAAATGGGAAATACCAGTGTGAAACTGTGGCCACTTTCAGCTCTGAGAACCAAGCCATGAATCAGACAAAACAGAAAGAAGAGGTGTAGTTAAAAGGTAAAGAAACAAACAAAAAGACTGAATTTTGAGCTGAGGGTGTAAACAACAGGGTAAGAAAAGAGCAATAGATGGGTTAAAGATAGAAAGTCCAGGATATAGTTGGGAAGTCGAAGGAGGAAATACTCTGACCCCAGTCTGCTGGACTGCCTTACATCAGTCATTTGTGTTTTGAAAAGTTGACAAGCAAAACATGCCAAAGCCTGGAGATGGAATTATAGACTTAGTTTATGTATGTTTTCAAAGTACATTGTGTTTAAATTAATACAAGCCACCAAAACCTGCTGGGAGAATTGCAAGACTGCAAACTCATTAGCATCTACCATTTAAAGCTGTTAAAAAGGCAGTGCACCAGTCACAGTTGAGAGGGCTGCCAATACACTTTAGAAGGACCATAGCCAGCTGAAACCCACGGGAGCTAAGAAGGCTGAAGGGCTGCAGAGCAATCAGCTACTGCCTCTGAGCCTCTATGTTTCCAGATTGTTTGTTCTAGACTTCATTCCTGGATTCAATCACCACTAGAGCCATTGGTGGCAATTAACTCTTAGTGGGTGCATGAAAATACCCTTGATTACAATTAGTCCTTATATATCAGTTAAAATAATAAATTGCACACATCCCAGTGAAGTTTACAGCTGAATTGTTTGAGCCTGACAATTGTATTTTGAGTGAAACCAGTGTGAAATCTTGAGCCCTCCTATTCCTTGAAAGTTGGTCCTTCACTAAAAGTGTTGCCCCCTAGAGCCATGGCAGAATAGAATGACAGAAGTTAGATGGTGACAGAAAATGAACTACTTCAGACAAGTATTTTATATTCATGGATAAACTAGTGAAATAAGGAATGTGCAACTTCCAATTGGCACTTGAAATTTTTAATTAGCTCTCAATGAACAGATTATGGCAATATTCTCTACTACTGGCTTTTAAGAAAAGGTATAATGAGGGAGACAAGGGCTGAGTTTAAAGTAGCATTCCAGTTTTTTTTTTTCTTGACTATTAATATTTAGATTAAATAGTAAGATGAAATAAACAAGCCTTAGAACTCAAAGTGTGGAGGCCCATGATTTTAGATTTTGCCATTTTCACTTTGCCTTGCTTCATCTAAACTGGTGGGGGCTCTTGGAAATATTGGATAGATACATTGAGCACTTTTTAATCCAGTATTTGATCATTGCCTATTTTCTACTACCTTAATTATAACATGGTGAATTGTTTAAGCTTAACAGTTCCAGTGTTTCAAAAAAAAAAAAAAAGGTCTATGGCTATGATAAATTTGTTACTTTTAGAATAGTGGGAAACGAGTTTAAGAGCCCAGGGGTGTACATTAGAATGTGATCTCTTGAATATGGCAAAATAGTGGGAATATTTTGTACGTTTGTGGTGAAATAGAGAAGGAAATGACAACCCACTCCAGTACTCTTCCCTGGAAAATCCCATGGATGGAGGAGCCTGGTAGGCTGCAGTCCATGGGGTTGTGAAGAGTCAGACATGACTGAGTGACAACACACATGGTGATATAGTTGGATCAGTGAAGGCAGGACTTTATTCATTATTTTTAAAATGATAGTTATATACATGCCTATACAGTGCTATATTTGATTACATAATCAAAATCTTACTGTAAAAACTCAGATAAAGAACACACCTCCATACTTGTATTTTGCATGTGAAGGCGGTCCCAGGTGAAAAAGTCATGGGGATTTTGGAAACAATATCTTCTGTTTCAGTGGAAATATCAACATAAGTAAAAAGGCAACCTATGTGTCTAAATCTCTGGAAGAGGGTCCCAGGTTAGCAAGAACTCAATCGTGATGGAGGACAGATTCAAGGAATTTGTTTAGGATATAGGAGTTACAGGGAGGAGTGATGTTCCAGTACAACAGTGGTATCCTTCAATGCCTTATTCCTAGTCCCTAGAAACTTTCCTCAGATTTGGGGATGGGGCCTTAAAGTTTGGTCACTTGGAGGAGAGAGAACAAGTTATTTATGGCAGTATTGATTGCTGGAGAAGAGGTGGCTCTCTTCTTAAGAACTTCAAAGATGACATTAGTCAGAAAATGGAAGAGTCAGTAAATGATACTATTTTGACAAGAAGGGAAGTTGGAGGTCTAAGCTGTGGTAGAGTAGATCATAGAGCCATAAGACAGACAGTGACTGGTAGAAAAGAACTGACTTCAGCCAAATAAAAGTGTGAGAGACACTGAGATACCAACAGGGAGGAAGTCCAGGAATCAGGGTGTTTGTAGCTCCAATGATGTTCCTGAGTGGATGGTGGGGCATCAATAGCCCAGACATGGCTGCTCAAATATTGTGCTCTCAAGCCCATCTGTCCAAGGGCACTAAATAAGAGTAGCATCTATTTCATATAAAGTTGAATGGTAAGACATATTTTTATCTGAAAAAAATATTTGATAGTAGTACTTATTCTGGTTTCAGAAATGCTGCTATTTTACCAACTAATCTTTAACATATATCTCTACAATTTGAAATCTCTATCCACCATTAATCTCAGTTTATGCCATTAACAAAATATCTGGATGGACTCATCTCTGTGTCAGCCTTCGTAAGAACTTCTGCACACTTGGAAAACAAGTTTCCACAGTAGACTGTTTATTGTGCTGGCCTCCACACATCCTTTTACAAGAAGGCTGAAGTGAATCTATTTGTTTAAATTCCCCTGTAGGGCAGCATGGGACAGCCTTTTCAAAATGGTGGGCCAATGCGGCTCTGCCTGGACTGACTCTCAAAAGTTAGCCCCAATGATTAGATACAAACTCTCTGTCACTGATGATCATCTTCAAAAGTGATGGTAGAGGAGATGGCCATGCATGAAAGCAGTCTTTGTGCTACTTAAAAAAGATTACTTCCATATAGTGTACCTCAAAATTGCCTGTGAATACATGCAGAAATAATCAGGTGTTGGGGTGGCAGGCCTCTGTTCCCCCCTCACCTCTGTGAGTGCAAGAGGAACAAGTTTTAACACAAATCACCAGGCAAAAAGCCCAAGACTTTCCCATGCTAACACCACGTCCTATCCATTCTCTTCAACCCAATAACTTATTCTCTAATTACAATAAATGAATGAATGCAGCTACAGCTTCAAGGATATAATGAGATTCCTTTTTTGTAGATGAAAAGCTTACTGTTACAGTGATTTGTGAGCTTTGATAAGAACTGAGGGGTAGACTGGATAGAGACTGAAGTGATGTTAGTTAAGGGCTGAGAAAGGAGACATAAAGAAATGGTTTTATTAAATCACAATAAGCCTATTCTTCTTTGAAGGACTAAGAAAGTGGTAACTTCTTTCAAAAGGCATACCATGATTTCTAAGAATGTCATGTGCAATAATGTAACTATCATATTGAAATAATATAAACACTGTACTTCCAAACTGGTTAATAAAAATTGGAGGTATAAGCATTACTAATTATTTTTCTGGATATTTTATGATATTTTCTATTAATAGATACTTTATCCATGGAGTTTCTAAAGAAGGGGGAAAAATAACAATTTTAAGTATAACAGTCTATCACCTCAAAAATAATCACAAACCACCAGATAATTTTCTGATTTATTTCTACTGGTATCAAAAGATGTGACATTTGGAGAAGTCATGGCATTTTACTCAAAAATTCAAAAGAATACTGTGTTTATGGTTTTCCTTCTTCCCGGTATACAGGAGGCATATTCCTGCCTAACTCCTTAAAGTTCAGTTCAGTTCAGTTCAGTTCAGTCGCTCAGTCGTGTCCGACTCCACGACCCCATGAATCACAGCACACCAGGCCTCCCTGTCCATCGCCTTAAAGTTAGGTGTGGATATTTGCCCTGGCACATAAAATTAACAGTCAGTTCACAATTTTCCATGTCCCTTCACCCTGGCACAACAAACACGGATAATCCAAAGGGTAGACCCTTGAGAACTTGCATTTCTGAGTAAGAACAACAAGGAGCAGAGACCACAGCTGCCCCATGATGGATATGTAGCATAAGTTAGCAACAAACTTCAGTTGCTTTGCAGACGATGTAAATTTGGGTTTATTTGCAACAACTAACTGAAGTTCTCCCTCTCAGTATAATTACTTAACTTCTTTGCACCTGGGCATTTATTAGAAAACAGAACTTTAAGGTCAAACAAACAGGAGTTCAAATCTGATTCTGCCCTGTTACCTGGGTATTATTGCTATGATTCTCAACTTTTCTGAACTATCATTTCATCATCTATGAAATGTATATAATGATAGCTACATCCCAAGGTGGCTGCATCAATTACAATGGAGACATATAAGAACTGAACACACTTGCTGCTGTGTGTTTTATTAAGCTACACAATATATGGCAGCTTTTATTATAATTACCTTCTAGAGAAAACTGGAGCTTAAGCTATTTCAGGTTACTTATGATGACATCAAGTTCTAACTTGAGGCCAGGTTTTTAGTTAATGTTTCCACTAATGTAACCCCATGCACACTATGAATGTTATAAAGCTACAGATTTAGGCCAAATTATAATAGCAATTTTTATGAATCCATTTCAGCATCCTGAGCTTAGTAATTTTGATAAATGGTTCCTTCAAAAACTTGGCTTTGGTAGTGACTGAAAATGGTTGAGAGAGCTGTGCTTAGAGCTGAGTAATTGTACAACAAAGTTCCCATGGAAAAGCTCAGACAAAAAGGACCTTAAAATATTGTTTTAAGGGCAGGTCTTTTCACTCATAGTTTCTTGTTTATTTTTCACTGATATCAAGTCCAATTTCCAAGACGTTTATTATTAAAGGAAACAGATTAAGAATAAAAATAGACTGGAAAATAATGACCGGCATACGATGGTGCTGCTTTGGGAAGTTTGTACTCTTGGAGACCACTTGATTCTTAAAAGTAATTAAATTCACAGTGGCAATAAGAAAGGAAGTGTATGAACTTGTTATCATAACAGATATATTCATTTACCATCACGGTCACTTAAATAGTTTCCAGTGTCTATGATAATCATCTTATTGAAAAATTGATAGCAGCATTCAAGAAGTGCATGCAGAGTAAATGGACCAAGATTGTTGGATGGTTAGATGCTTAATATTGTGCAGTAGAGAAAAAGCATAAAGCAAAAATAGTTCTTCCAGGAGCGATAATATAATTGAGAAATCAAAATATATATTCCTTCTCCTATTAAGGTTAATGTGTACAGTTCAGATGATAAGAGGATGATTTACACAAATTGTTCTTAAAGTGTGGTTCAGGAATTCCTAGGGGTCACTGAGACCTTTTAAAGGATCCACACAGTCAAAAATATTTTCATAATAACATAAAGATATTTTCCTTTTTCTCTTTCTTTTCTTCTGAGTATATATGGAATTTCTAGAGGCTATATGATATATGATAATACCATCTTTGTGACAGCAAATGGAATGTACATGTTTGTATTTCTGTGGTTTTAAAAATTTGCTTTAATTTCTAATTGATAAATATGAATAGACAAAACTGTATAAACAAAAACTCTTTGAGTCCTCAAAAAATTTAGTTGAGGTAAGTAAAGCTATCCTGAGAACCACTGATTTACACTAAATCTAACAGTCCTTCCATTTTTTAAGGTTATTAGCAGATATTCTTTCAAGTCATGAAATTGGAAGCCTAAATGACATGATAGATTTTGAGTTGCTTGTACATAAAATGAAACTAATTGATACACACATAACCAAATGCTTAACTGTCACTGTACTGTATAACAGCTAAGAATAGATAATAATTTCATTTTACACTCAGTTACACACACACACACACACACACTCCACAAGAGTAAGATTATCTGGCAGAAGAAATCAGCTTTTAGGTCCTTGAGAAGACTGTGGAACTCATACCTTGATATTACCCATGCGTTTTCTCTTTTCTGCAGAGAGCTAACATAACACCAGTTGTTGCAGGAGGCCCTCTGTCCTCTAGTCTACACCTCTCTTTTAATGGAAATTACTTTTATTTTTTTTCCCATTTCAAAATAAAGATTGTCCAAGGAGTACCTTACACAGAATACAGTATTGAAAATGTACAGGTGAACCAGATTTCCCTCTATGAGGGGGAAAATAGTGGGGTGCAAAGAACTCTTTCATCATACTGAATTTACTCCAATCTACTACTATCTTTCTCCCTATATCTGCAGATTCCTTTCTCTCCATTATACCATAGAATGTCTGGCATTTTAATGGCATTTAATGTAGGCTATGGTATCAGTGGTAATAGTTTCATCACTTTGTTTAACGTGATGCATCCATCAAAGATTAGACTTTTCTTCATAAACTCTCCTGGAAGTGCTGTTGTGGCTCTCATCAATACACCTTAAGGATTAGTTAGGATAGATAGTATTATAATCTTTATTTTACGGGGAGGAAACAGAGGCAGAGGAAAGTCAAGTGACTTGGGAGAGTCAAGTGACTACTCAGTGGAGAAATCAAGATCCAAAACCAACTTTAGACTCCCAATTCAGTGCTCTCCTCAAAAGCCTACTATTTGTCAGTATTTGTGTTAGATACATGGTACAAAAACACATTTCTGCAGTAAATCAACATCTTCTGCTAAATCTGCACATATGGCAAAACATACATCAATATACATACATCAATAAATACATAAAAACATAAAAACATACATCAATATCCTTGGATACTCTAAAGAATGCTGAGGTATGCAATGTTCAGTGGTTGACATGATCATTCCAAAATTAACTCAATCAGTATAAATGAGATTACTGAATTTCCTCACAATTCTAGCTTTACTTTAGTGTTTATTATAGGACTAGTGAATGGATTGGAGAAGGCAATGGCAAACCACTCCAGTACTCTTGCCTAGAAAACACCATGGATGGAGGAGCCTGGTAGGCTGCAGTCCATGGGGTCGCTAAGGGTCAGACACGACTGAGAGACTTCACTTTCACTTTCACACATTGGAGAAGGAAATGGCCACCCACTCCAGTGTTCTTGCCTGGAGAATCCCAGGGAAGGGGGAGCCTGGTGGGCTTTCGTCTATGGGGTCACACAGAGTCGGACACGACTGAAGTGACTTAGCAGCAGCAGCAGCAGTGAATGGATCCAAGGGCTAATTTGGTGGCAGTCACCTGGATCTGCTTATTACATTTAAAAATATATTAGAAAGGATAAATGCTCTGTTCTCATGCTGCAATAAATCCCTATGTTGGTAATCTGATGAAAATATTTGGGTTTCTTTCTATTAACCTAGTTGCAAGAAATTCAGGCTACATTTGCTATCTGTTTGGAAATAAATCAAAAGTTCAAGTAGCATTTATATCCCAGAAAGAAGGTAGCTACTGTTGAGAAGCAGAAAAATGAAAATATTATTCATTCCAAAGTAGTTCTCCAAAGAACTTTTCACATGTGCACTCAAACATAAACCACTTTGCCTATTTCATTATAATTGCAATAAAATCCAAAGCTTTGGGAAGAGAGGTTTTACTCTGCTGTATTGAAAACTGAGGTGCATTTGTACACCGAGAGGAAAATACATTATGTTTTCAATGAGAAAATTGCACTCATGCCACTTACTGTGCACTGAGAATTAGAATAAAATCAGTGGTAGTTTTTAAAGGTATTAAAGAAAAATTAATATAATGCTCAAAACATACAGTTGCGCTTTACTGTCAGTCAAATGGATGGCTTATTTCCTTAATTATATTTTTTTAGTAAAAAAAAAATTAACCCACTTAATGCATCTATAAATACTTTATCATTTAATCAGAAAGTTTTGTAATTGAACTGAAAAATTGACCTCTATGAGTTAAGCTGTTGAATGTTATTCCTGCTTAAATGCTTTGGTGACGAAAGAAAAGAAAGCTTGGGGTGTTATAATGCCTTATATATAAAAGTCAGCTATCTTCTCTAATTCTTATTATATTAATATCTCTGCAAAGTAAGTTTTTAACCAGAACAAAGTACACTGGTGTCTTTAAGATTTAATATATTGAAAAATGTAATAAAACATTTGTGAAATTAAAAAATGAAAAATTCCATTCTGTATCAAGGAATATGTTTAAGTAATCAGAGAGAGAAATTTTCATCTGGAGTGACTTTAAAAGTGATTGAGTCTAATACCTCATTTCACTTTGGAAAAGCTGTGCCACAGTGATTTGTCTGACTTGAGTGCTCCTCCACAGTAGTATCACTCATGTTCTCTCCATTATTTGACAGTTGCTAACTAAGCAGAGTGTATACTGATGTCTGTGAGCTATTTTTCTGATAGCTGCTATAAAAGGAAGTGTAAGATGAAATTAACTTGACTTTACTTTCATCTTAGATTGATGAAGATAAACTTAAGTAAGGCCCAGACAAGATGGACAAAGAGGAAACATATTTTAAGTACCATCTAACCACCGTGCACTCAGGCAAATAAAAATTCTATTAGATCTGTTCATGAACAAGCTAAATACTGCAAAAAGCAACTCTTCAAAAGCAATAAGAAAGGCAGGCAGGCAGAATAACAGTAAAAAGGAAAAGGAAGAAGGAAGACAGGAAAGATAAAAGAGTATGTTCTGGAAAAAATACACACCTTCAGGAAATAGAAGAAAAATGCATGAAGCAAGAATAAAAGAATAAAGAAAATTTAAGACAAAACTGACACCGTTAAGAAATAATACATGAGATACAGTAGGAGTACAGCCAGTAACCTAGAAGAAGAAATTAACGTGACTTCTTTAATGAAGAGAAAAAAGAATAATGGTAAAGTATTTGGAAATCAAAAAATTGTATGGAAAACTGTTATTGTGTTTTAAGTCACACCATTTCTTTGAAATTGCTATTATCAAGATGCTTCACATCACTGAAGCTAAAAGTCAATTCTCAAGCCTCTTGTTACTTTACTAGCAGCATCATTTTACTGATCTATTCATTCTCCCCATCAAAACAGCTCCCTCACTTGGTTTCCAGGATACTCTACTTGCCTTGCTCTTCTCCTCTTTCAACAGCCTCTGCTTCTCAGTATCTTTGCTGGAACAACCTCATCTAAAATGGTTCTTAGTCCTGCACATAAGACTCACGTATTAACTGTCTTACTTGAAATTTTTATTTCAAACTTTACACACCTAAAACCAAGCTCCTAATATCCCCCCAAATTGCTTCCTCTGAAAACTATACCATCCAATTTAATAGGTACTCTATTCCTGCTTTTGTTCAGGCCTAAAACTTGAAGTTACCCTTAATTCGTTCCTTTCTCTCATACACCACATCCAGTCTATCAATTAAATCCTGTTGACTACATAACTCAAGATATATACAGAAGCACAGCACTTCTCACTACTGCTACCACCCTAGTATAAGCCATTATCTTTCACTGGGATTATGCCAATAAACTCCAAACAATTTGTCTCCTTTCCAGAGTGACATAATGCAAATCAATTTTAAAATAGAAGTCAGATTATGCCATTCCTAGTTTAAAACTCTCCAGTACATTTGCAAGCTATTCAGATTCAAAGTCTAAATCTTCATTAAGATCTTTGAATTACTTTGTGATCTGACACACCATTACCCCGACTTTATCTCCTGCTACTCTAACCACACTGGCATCCTCACTGTTTCTTGAATACATTCATTATTTTCCTGTCTCAAGTTCCTAACAATTTACTTTACTTTATCTGGAATATTTTTTCTCCTCACATATTCACATGCCATGTTCATAAACATCTAGTTCTCCATTCTTTTCTGAGCATACTGAAGCTTACACCTCATTGGGCTCCTGTTGTCTGAGGGGCAAGGAGGAGCATGTGACTATTTATAGGCAATTAAATGTAAGTGAAAGTAATGCCATTTCTGAGTCAAGCCCTACATGACATTCTTATCTTTCTTTTCTCTGGCTGTGGTAAATACAGAATAATGTGGTGATTTGGAGAAGGCACAAGATTCCAAAATGTATAATCAAAAAAAGAAAAAAAAGAAGCATAGACAGAAAATCAAGTAAAGCAGAGCCACATTTGGCTTTATAAGCAGAAAGAATTTAATGTAGGGCATTGTGCTTAGTTGCTCAGTCGTGTCTGACTCTTTGCGACCCCATGGACTGGAGCCCACCAGGCTCCTCTGTCCATGGAGGCAAGAATACTGGAGTAGGATGCCATTTCCCCCTCCAGGGGATCTTCCCAATCCAGGGATCGAACCAAGGTCCCCCGCATTCCCTGCAGATTCTTTACCATCTGAGCCACCAGGGAAGGCCCAGTATAGGGGACTAGGTGTTTATAAAACCAATGTTAAGTGCTAGAGGAGAAACAGATAGAAGAGACCACTGCTACCTTTGCAGTTTACCACCATCACTGTGATGCCTAGAAGAAAGAAATTGCTGTTCCTATGCTAGTTAGAATTGTGGGAGCTACCCCTGCAATCAGATATCCTTGTAAGAGAGCAGTTTACCTTCAAGGAAACACATAAAGCCTTCTACAAATCCTCACAGTTGCAAGACCCCATCTATGCTATTACTTTCAGAAAATAGCTTCTGACCCCTGTTCCCCTGTCAGTTCTTATGAGAGTACATCTCCTTGGCAAAGTATGGCAGAATTCAGATCCTTAGAGACAAGAAAATCTGAGAAATGCAGGTCCTACATTTTTAGCCCATTAGAAAGAAGGAAGATCTATAAAGGGATAATTTTGCTGAGAAAAAAGTAGCACAATTCCCTGCTTTGGTTAGTCAGCATCTATATTCTAAACACATTATCCTTGTAAACAAAAAAGATGTAGAACAACTTTCTCTAACTAACATCATGCTGTCAACTCTTGTAAGATAAAAATGTGCTGACTCCAAACTGAGACCCCAAGACTCATCCTCTGTGTGATGATTGTTTCTTCCAATTTAGTTACAACTCACATTCATAAAAATACAATTTAATCTATGGATTAAGTCAACAATAATTTTATTATTGGAGAAGGCAATGGCAAGCCATATAGTGGCAGGAAAAGAACATCCACAACTATTAATTTCCTCCTTCCTGAAATTGAAATTGATCATGAGGCCATAACTGATATTTTATCATTTTCTACCACATGCTTTGGGTATCCTTACCCTTCATCCATCAGCTCAGCTGGTCATGATTCTTCCTTAGTAGACTAAATCAAATCTCCATTCTTGAAGTATAGGGACTGTAGTGGACCTGCCCATATGTTGTTGCTATGTAGACAAGAGTTAACTCTTCAGGCCTGAGACTGCTACCCTTAGAAATGCCTGATAGCAAGGTGACGTGAGAACTTGGATTTGGGGAAGTGTTCCTACCATTACCTGATAAGAAAAGCTCAGCTCACTGTATCTAAACTGTTCAAATAATGTGGTTTATCTTAAACATCTGCTTTTTTTTTTTCTATGAGTCTGGCATTTTGCTACATATCTAGTAGATGCATAAGTGATAAGCCCCCAGTTAAAACTGTGGAAACTGAGTCTTTGTTGCGCTTCCCTGGTAGACAATATTTTGCTGGAATAATTAAGTGCATCTTGTATGACTTCAAAGGGACTTGACTCCTGGAACTTGCACCTTGTTTCCTCTGGACTTTATTCCATGTGTCTTTTCTCTTTATTACTTTTTCTTTGTATCCTTTTGCTTCGATAAATATTTATGAATAGTACCTTGTGCTGTGTTATGTGTGTCCTCTGAGCAAATGACTGTGACCTTTTATTATTTTTAAAAAGCATGTTTTAAAATTTGTTATCCAATCATAGCATCTTATATAGTCCCCTTACATAGAAACATGGAGCATATTTGTGAAAATTCTCTCATCTCTCATTATTATGCTTTTTTTTTTACTGGAACAAATGAAATTTTAAGTGTTTAACTCAGTGAGTTTTACGATATACGTGTAACCCACACAAACCAAGACAACAAATATTTCTAACACCCCAGAGGATTTCCTGTGTGCTATCTTATCAATACTTTCCCAAAATTAAACACTGTTCTGACTTCTAACTTCATTGAACAGTTGTGTTCGTTCTTAAAAGTTTGCAAATGAAATCATACAGTATATAGCATTTTGTATCTGGCTTCTTTTATTCATTATATCTGTGTGATTGACACATATTATTATATGTAACACTAGTATTTAAATTTCTATCAACAGATCTTAGGCAATTCTTCTGAGGTCATATATGGAGTTTAAGAACAGACAAAGCAAAACACATAGGTACAGGGGATCCTAGACTTACCCACACTTGCAGCTACTTTGCACCTTGAGGAGATGCTTAGCACAATTTAAGATGTATTTGATCTCAGGATGCTATACCTGCCAATTTTATGGAATAATGAGAAGGACAATACCCACTGATGATGAGCTTCTTAGAACGAGGGCTCAGGAGTAAAGCTGTATCTCCTTTACAAAACTAAAACAGTTATTTGAAGAAGGCATGACTTTCCCCCCACCAAATCCAAAGGGTCTGTGTTATAATTCAACTATTGGGGCTTAAAAGATATTCTAGTAGGCATTTCTAACTACCATAACAATTTCAAGTACCACTGGACATGCTGGGTCAGAAAATTCCAGTGTAGAACCAGCTTCAGAGCATTTTCTTGCTCCTGCATCCTCTCAAAGCTGAATTAAATATTAAGTGAACTGTGGAGCACATTCAGACATCCTTCATATTGCCTTTAATATTAAAAAGTGTTCACCAAACTTTCAGTGTTGAGAAAGGGTGCAGGGTGCAATATTGTTTTCCCTTGGAGGTGATATCGCAACATAAACCTTACCATTGGAGCTCTAGAAACTTCCCAAGGAAGCAATGCAAGAGTTTTCTTGAGGCATAATCATCTCTACCCTCTTGCACCCAGGAAACTTGTTGATCATTTTCAAACAGTAAAACAATGTTAATATAGTAGACACACATATGTCCCCAATAGATGTGGAATGGAAAGTTGATTAAGGTTGCTGAGTACTAGATTAAAACAAAGAGCCAGAGGTAAGACAACAAATGTATGTTCCCAGTACACATAGGATGGCAGTTTGATCATGGTCACTGGGTACTAGATTAATACAAAGAGTCAAAGGTGATACAATGAGGGTGTGCTGCTGCCCTGCCAGATGAAGGCAAATTGCTTCTAGTGGTCTCTGCTAATCAATACAGAGAAAATAGCTTTTGCCAGATCAATAGCTGAAGACCAGGAACCAGAGTTTGAGTTGATTTAGTCCACCTAAAGAAACAATATCTGAAATAGTAGCAAGACTAGATCAAGTTTATTATGCTAATAAACTGTCATTCTCCAAGAACCTATTTTTCTCCTGTACTGGCCAAAAGAATCATCATATATACTGTTTTTATGTCTTTGAAGATGACACCAATCTATGATATTTCCAGAGATAGACTATTTTTTCATTTAAAAAATTATACATAAGTATACACCTTGATAAATTTTAAAGAACAAACACACCATATAACCAGCTGCCAGATTGTCAGATAACAGAACAGTACTAGCATCTCAGAAACCTCCTTTGTGCTCCCTTTCAGTCACTACCAACCCCAAAGGTAACCACTATCCTCACCTCTAACAAAATAGGTTAGTTCTACCTATTTATATAAAAGAAATAACATATAATGTACTCCATTGTATCTTGCTTCTTTCACCCTATATTTTACTTGGGAGATTTATTCACACTCTTATGTGGAGTTGTAGGTCTTTAATTTTTATCATTGTGTAGTATTACATTATGCAAATATATTACGTGTTATTTTACAATCTACTATTAGTGGGCATTTGGATCATTCCTAATTTTTGGCTAATTCAAATAGCACTTCTATGAACATTCTAAGATATATATTTTGGAGAATATCAGTATACTGTTGAGTATATAACTAGGAACACAATTTCTGGCTCATGGAGCATGTATATGCTCAGATTTACTAGATATCGCCAAACTTTTTTTTCTCCAAAGTGGTTGTGCTAATTTTCATGACCACTAGCAGTATGTGAGATTTCTAGCTGTTCCATGTCCTCATCAAAATCTGTTCTCTATCATTGCTACCATGTTCATTTTCAGCTCTTTTGGTGTGTGTGTTTGAATAGAAATTTCACTAAAAAAAATCTCATTTAAAAAATTTAAGATAGAGAAAAATTATTTACTAATATTGAGAATCTACTATCCTGTTCAAGTCAGAGAACATGGTGGTCCCTCAAGCTATTCACATTCTAGGAACATTTTTCTCCCATCACAAGGTTTCAAGACAAGATCAGCAAACCTTTTCCTATAAAGAATCAGATGGTAAATATTTGAGGCTTTGAAGGTCATACAGTCTCTTGCAACTATTGAACTCTGCATCACAGCAGGATAACAGCCATAGATAATATGTGAATGAATGGATGAGGCTATGTTCGAAAAGAACTTTGCTTACAAGAACAGGTGGTAGGCCATGATTTGCTGACCTTCTACTCTCAGGAAGAAACATCTTGAAAAGGATTTGAATTTTACTGCAATTAAAAGCAACAAAACAGCTGTGTGATTACTTTGGCATATTTTTAAGATTTGGGAGTATATGGGCATGATAAAGGACAGAATGCTAAGGACCCAAGAGAAGCAGAAGAGATTAAGAAGAGGTGGCAAGAATGCACAGAAGAACTATATAACGAAAGGTCTTAGTGACCCGATTAACCATGACGGTGTGGTCACTCACCTAGAGCTGGACATTCTGGAGTAGGAAGTCAAGTATGCCTTAGGAAGCATTACTGCAAACAAGATTGGTGGAGGTAATAGAATTTCAACTGAGCTATTTCCTAATTCCTAAAAGGTGATGCTGTTAAAAAGTGCTACACTCAATATGTAAGCAAATTGGGAAAACTCAGCAGTGGCCACAGGACTGGAAAACGTCCATTTTCATTCCAATCCCACACAAGGGAAATGACAAAGAATGTTCAAATTATCATACCATTGGGCTCATTTCACTTACTAGCAAGGTTATGTTCAACATCCTTCAAGCTAGGCTTCAGCAGTACATGAACTGAAAACTTAGAGATGTACAAGCTGGATTTCAAAGAGGCAGAAGAGCCAGAGATCGAATTGCCAATATTCACTGAATCATGGAGAAAGCGAGGGAATTCCAGAAAAACTACTTCTGCTTCATTGACTATGCTAAAGCCATTGACTGTTTGGATTACAACAAACAGGAGAAAATTCTTAAAGAAATGGGAATAGCAAGGCACCTGACCTGCCTCCTAAGAAGCCTCTATGCAGGTCAAGAAGCAACAGTTAGAATTGGAGTGGTCCAAAATTGGGAAAGGAGTATATGAAGGCTTGTATATTGTCATCTTGCTTTTTTAACTTCTATTTAGAGTACCTCATGGAAAATGCTGGATGAATCACAAGCTGGAATCAAGACTGCTGGGAGTAATATCAATGACCTCAGATATGCAGATAATACCACACTAATGTCAGAAAGTGAAGAGGAACTAAAGAGACTCTTGATGAGGGTGAAAGAGAAGAGTGAGAAAGCTGACTTAAAACTCAACATTCAAAAAACTAAGATCATGGCATTTGGTCCAATCACATCATGGCAAATAGAAAGGGAAAAAGTCGACACAGTGACAGATTTTAACATTTTCATGAGATCAAAATTACTGTGTATAGTGACTGCAGCCATGAAATTAAAAGGCACTTGCTCCTTGGAATGGAGAAGGAAATGGCAACCCACTCCAGTGTTCTTGCCTGGAGAATCCCAGGGACGGGGGAGCCTGGTGGGCTTCCATGTATGGGGTCGCACAGAGTCGGACACGACTGAAGTGACTTAGCAGCAGCAGCAGCAGCAGCTCCTTGGAAGGAAAGCTATGACAAACCTAGAGAGCATATTAAAAAGCAGAGACCTTTGCACTTTGTGAACAAAGGTCTGTATAGACAAAGCTATGGTTTTTCCAATAGTCATTTGTGGATGTAGGAGCTGGACCACAAAGAAGACTGAGCATCAAAGGATTGATGCTATCTAATTTTGGTGCTGGAGAAGATTCTTGCAAGTCTGTTGGGACTGCATGGAGATCAAAGCAGTCAACCCTAAAGAAAATCAACCCTGAATATTCATTGAAAGAACTATTGCTGAAGCTCCAACACTTTGGCCACCTGATGCAGAGCCAACTGATTATAAAAAATCCAGATGCTGAGAAAGACTGAAGGCAAAATGAGAAAAGAATGCAGAGGGTGAGTTACTTAGAGAGCATTACTAACTCAATAGACATTATTTGAGCAAACTGTGGGAGATAGTGAAGGACAGGGAAGCCTGGCATGCTGCAGCCCATGGGGTCACAGTCAAACACTACTCGGACACTAACAACAACAAATCAATATTTACCTTAGTGTCTCCTATGGTTTTTTGTAAGACTATGGTTTTTCCTGTGGTCATGTATGGATGTGAGAGTTGGACTGTGAAGAAAGCTGATCGCCGAAGAATTGATGCTTTTGAACTGTGGTGCTGGAGAAGACTCTTGAGAGTCCCTTGGACTGCAAGGAGATCCAACCAGTCCATTCTAAAGGAGATCAATCCTGGGTGTTCATTGGAAGGACTGATGCTAAAGCTGAAACTCCAATACTTTGGCCACCTCATGCGACGAGTTGACTCACTGGAAAAGACTCTGATGCTGGGAGGGATTGGGGGCGGAAGGAGACAGGGACGACAGAGAATGAGATGGCTGGATGGCATCACCGACTCTGTGGACATGAGTTTGAGTGAACTCCAGGAGTTGGTGATAGACAGGGAGGCCTGGCGTGCTGTGATTCATGGGGTTGCAAAGAGTCGGACATGACTGAGCAACTGAACTGAACTGATGATTTTTTGTAAACATGAGATCTTGAAAAGCAGTTGTTAATTTTCATAAACCAGAATGTGAAAGGATATGTAAAAAATATACCCCAAATTGTCTTTTTTTGATGTTTCCTACCTCGCATTTTTTGTAACTTTTAAAGGGAATCTGTGCTTTGGGGATATTTCCTAAGATACTTATATTTGGAAGATCACAGAGAGATTCTTCTATATATACTAAATCATTTGATTTTTGTAGGGATTCTTACTTGGCTCCAAGTTACTGCACTACAGAATTTTTAAAGCTACATCAGGATCAAATGTTTAGTAAATTACTATGAATTATTATGCATATGAAAACAGTATACTCATGAGTGAGTGCCATGCTTCATAATAAGAAAAACATTTAATGTAGAAAAGAAATAAAATGAATTCTGAAGAAGAGGTGAATATTTCTTCTTCTCACACTACCAACAATGAAATCAATCAAGAAAAAGCAAAGAATTTGAGAGAATTATTGAGGCCATAATAAATGTATATTATAATGATGTTTCACACCACTTGTCACTATTCCGCATGGTTGAATGCCTAATGGAGATTTCTGATACCCAAGTCAATAATTTCTATGTAATTTGTGTTGATTCTCAAGCAGAAAAAAAAAAAATAGGTTAATTATCTCTTTTGTAGCATTTAGTTGGAATAAAATGGCCCACTTTCCCCTATGAAGTAATGAAGAGTTCATGAATAATGATAGTCAGAAGAGGCATAAAACAGACACTATACCCCAGACAACTGTTATGGAAATAGACCAGGAACAATGAACAGTTGGAAAACAACATGAAAAGAACATACATATAAATTCACAATAATTATCATAATAAATTTCATTCCATTGCTCCAACTATCTCACTTATTTTTCTGAGTTATCTATATCAAATTTTTATTTCCCACTGGCTATCTGTAAAATGTAAAATTTTATAAATACTTTGACTATTTTACTACCCTGTGATATATATGTATTCTTATCATAAAGAGGAAATATTGATATTTCAGTAAGAGTTGATGATTTCACCAAAAACTCCTACCATGTGATTTTTAAAATTCTGATTTCCAGCTTCTGAAGGACAGTGTTAATTGAATGTGAGGGGTAATATTTTCTTATATAATATACTTTTATCCATTTATTTTGCTTTTCCACTGATTTGAAGTGAAAAACCAAAAGCTCCTAGGAGATGTCAAAACATTTACCATTTAGGATATACAGATCCTAGAAAAAGAAGTTATTCTCAAAAGATTAAAAAAGATGAAAACTAGCAAAAGATATTTTTACCATTTAGTTCAAGGTCTATGTCAGCAGATTGTACCTGAAGGCAGTGGTAGCCTCCTTGGAGCAGTGATACAATTTAATAGGCATCAAAAAAGCACTTCTCTCACTGGGTTTGTTATTATATTTATCTATGCTTTCCTCCCCAAAAAAGTATCATAGCAGATAACTTAGACACTACATAGTACAATTCATTAATCCCCTTAAAAGCACTACAGTGTTGAGATGAAGATAACCTTGAACTTTATCAAGAGAAATTTCTTGATGTTAAACTTTCCAATTATGTACATACAATCTAGCCATTTTTATGAAAAGTTTTTAAAGCTAAACTTGGTTTTCTAATTTTCACTCACCTGAAAATAATTATTGACCACTTAATATGTGTCAAGCATTATGCCTAGCTCTTCACTTGTATTTTTCATTTTAATTCTTCTGATCACTTTCCTGGTGGCTCAATTGGTAAAGAATCCACCTGCAATGCAGGAGACACAGGTTTGATCCCTGGGTCAAGAAGATCCCCTGGAGAAAGAATGGCAACCCACTTCAATATTCTTGTGTGGGGAATCCCCAGGACAGAGGAACCGAGCAGGCTACGGTCCACGGGATCACAAGAGTCAGATACAACTTAGCAACTAAACCATCAAACCAACAATCACTTGATGAAGATGTAGGAGCTAAAGGTTGAAGATTTAAATGAACTGCTCAAATTTTATACAAATTTGGAAGCTACAGCCAAGATTTGAATCTAAATTTGCTTGCCATCAGAACTTCAGCATTATTTAGTATGCTATATGTCTCCCTGATCCATACCAAAACCCTTTAAATATTTGAAATCAGTTATTGGAACCTTTGTGATGCTCCCTCGAGCAAGTATTCTCAGCTTTGCTTTTCTTTTTTCTCTATTTACCTGTCTTTCACAAAATTCTTCTTTCCATTTGTGCACAATCTTTAAGTGTA
Organism: Moschus berezovskii; assembly: GCF_049115385.1. Classification (NCBI taxonomy): domain Eukaryota; kingdom Metazoa; phylum Chordata; class Mammalia; order Artiodactyla; family Moschidae; genus Moschus; species Moschus berezovskii. The sequence goes on along the minus strand of NC_142461.1, from coordinate 95,777,592 downwards.
GACACTATAACTGAATAATAATAATATAGATGTGTTCTAATTGGTCTGGCATACAGAAAGTCTTGCTTTCCCTTCTGGTCACTTCATTTCTAATTAAGTTGGACAGGAATCTTGTTACTTTAAAACGCCGAACCATGCTGTTCAACCATGACAACATATTCTGTAGTTGTGTGTGTGCATGTGTATCTTTCAGAACCAAGAGGAAGATTTAAACTTTTCCCAATTACATTTTATATGATTATACACATAAATTATTTCTATCTGCTAAATATCTCAAGACAACAACTTAATATGCATAAGAATAGTACATTGTCTGCCATCTGTAGATTTTGTAAGAAAGTCACTAGGGGTCTCAATTACTGATGAAAATGTTGAATATACATTTCTAAGGAACTATCTTGTTAATTTGTTTTACATGTACTTATGTGAGGTTAGGTTTTCTTATTGCCTTTGGAAGATAGAATAGTGCACAGGGTTTGCACGAATAGTAGTATACGTATGTGCGTAATTCAAGCAAGCAGTTGGAAATTTAAGCTGAAGTTCAAGAGGGAAAACATTTGTAAGATACTGACTTAGCTAGAAATCTGCATAAGGGTGATGACTGAATTACAAAATAGACAAGGATGTGAGTATAAGAGGTAAATGTTAATTGGATACTATAGAAATCTAGGTGATCATACGTAACAAGAGAAGTTTAAAGAAGGGAAAATGGAGACTAAAAGAAGGGAATAGTATAATTTCCACTGTTAGGAAAATGTCACAAATATGGCAAAAAGCCAAACAGGGATAAAGAAGAGTTTATGGAGCATCTATAGACAAGTCTCCAAAAATACACTCTGATGATCTCAATATAATTCTCTAAAGAGAAAGAGCATAGGATACATACCAGTGTCTACACTATAACACTGAACATTCAAGATGATGGTTATATGCTAGGCAGGTCAGTTCAGTTCAGTTCAGTTGCTCAGTCGTGTCCGACTCTTTGCGACCCCATGAATCACAGCACGCCAGGCCTCCCTGTCCATCACCAACTCCCGGAGTTCACTCAAACTCATGTCCATCGAGTCGGTGATGCCATCCAGCCATCTCATTCTCTGTCGTCCCTGTCTCCCCGTGCCCCCAACCCCTCCCAGCATCAGAATCTTTTCCAGTGAGTCAACTCATCACATGAGGTGGCCAAAGTATTGGAGTTTCAGCTTTAGCATCAGTCCTTCCAATGAACACCCAGGATTGATCTCCTTTAGAATGGACTGGTTGGATCTCCTTGCAGTACAAGGGACTCTCAAGAGTCTTCTCCAGCATGAAAGTTCAAAAGCATCAATTCTTCAGCGATCAGCTTTCTTCACAGTCCAACTCTCACATCCATACATGACCACGGGAAAAACCATAGCCTTGACTAGATGGACCTTGGTTGGCAAAGTAACGTCTCTGCTTTTTAATATGCTATCTAGGTTGGTCATAACTTTCCTTCCAAGGAGCAAGCGTCTTTTAATTTCCTGGCAGCAATCAGCATCTGCAGTGATTTTGGAGCCCCAAAAAATAAAGTCTGACACTGTTTCCCCATCTATTTCCCATGAAGAGATGGGACCAGATGCCATGATCTTTGTTTTCTGAATGTTGAGCTTCAAGCCAACCTTTTCACTCTCCTCTTTCACTTTCATCAAGAGGCTTTTGAGTTCCTCTTCACTTTCTGCCATAAGGGTGATGTCATCTGCATGTCTGAGGTTATTGGTATTTCTCCCAGCAATCTTGATTCCAGCTTGTGCTTCTTCCAGCCCAGCATTCCTCATGATGTACTCTGCATATAAGTTAAATAATCAGGGTAACACGATACAACCTTGACGCACTCCTTTTCCTATTTGGAACCAGTCTGTTGTTCCATGTACAGTTCTGACTGTTGCTTCATGACCTGCATACAGGTTTCTCAAGAGGCAGGTCAGGTGGTTTGGGATTCCCATCTGTTTCAGAGTGTTCCACAGTTGATTGTGATCCACCCAGTCAAAGGCTTTGGCATAGTCAATGAAGCAGAAATAGATGTGTTTCTGAAACTCTCTTGCTTTCTCCATGATCCAGCGGATGTTGGCAATTTGATCTCTGGTGCCTCTGCCTTTTCTAAAACGAGCTTGAACATCTGGAAGTTCACGGTTCACATATTGCTGAAGCTGGATTGGAGAATTTTGAGCATGACTTTACTAGCGTGTGAGATGAGTGCAATTGTGCGGTAGTTTGAACAATCTTTGTCATTGCCTTTCTTTGGGATTGGAATGAAGACTGACCTTTTCCAGTCCTGTGGCCACTGCTGAGTTTTCCAAATTTGCTGGCATATTGAGTGCAGCACTTTCACAGCATCATCTTTCAGGATTTGAAATAGCTCAATTGGAATTCCATCACCTCCACTAGCTTTGTTCATAATGATGCTAAGGCCCACTTGACTTCACATTCCAAGATGTCTGGCTCCAGGTGAGTGATCATGCCATCGTGATTATCTTGGTCGTGAGCCTTTGGTATACATCACTTAAATGTGAACTTTTGGAAGAGACTCAGATCTCATTACATAGCCACCAGGTTTCACAGGAGAACACAATGTGATTGATAAAAAGAGCATTTTTAGTAGAATGTTGACAACAGGGAACAAGTTACAAAGTGTCAAAGGGAGGGTGATAGAGGAGCAGAATGAGGAAACAGGCAGTGAATGAAGATTATTCTGAGGAGGACATTGAAGGGGAAATGCGAATGGTGGCATTACTTGAAGGGGAATTGCGAATGGTGGCATTAGATGAAGAGGAAAAATTGGTTGTTTCTCTCTCTTTTTTTTTAATGATGAGGAGTGAGGAGATGAGCTTATCTGTAGATTCAAGGGATGTCCTCAATAGTGAAGAGGAAAGTATTGAAGAGAGGAAGTAATAGATAGAATAGCATTCCAGAGAAGATTACAATAATGACTACAAACTGCAGGATCTCTAAGACTAATAACACCATGGCGTAATCCAAGGTCACATTCAGTTCTTTTCAGCACAGAATCCTATATCTGCTTAGTTATAGGAGATAACCTGTAACTCTTAAAGGTATCACTATCAAGAAAATTTTCCCAATTTATATCAAGTGTAATCCCTGCAGGACGGAGGTTTTTTTCTCATTTTCCCCTATATAAAATGTCTCTATCTATGATAGACAGGATGGAGCCTGTCTTCCAGCTTTATCAAGGATATACTGCAGTCAATGTCCCCAGGAAATTTGGTGATATTACATCAGTTTGTAGAAGGACTTCTCTTTACAATCTTATCTTCACAAGGTCAGAGGTTGGGTTTTGGTTAAAGGCCTAGGAGGTTAAAAAAGATGCTAGGAAAAAAAAATCTAGCTTCACTAAAGGCTGTTTCTGGCAAACTAACGCTAATTGTATTTGGGTTTTATGTTGTTTTAATGGTGTATACATTTAGTGAAAAGATATAAGATATCCATACACAGTTGCCCTCCCACAGGATGGAAAAATGTTATAATCTTTGTAAAATTTTTTTAATTTTATATTTTATATAGCTGATTAACAAACAATGCTGTGATAGTTTCAGATAAACAGCAGGGGACCCAGCTATATATACACATGTATCCATTCTCCCCCAAACTTCTCTGCCATCCAGGGAAATACACAATATCGAGCAGAGTCTTAAATGAAAGAAAGTGGCTGGCCTGCTGCTGCTGCTGCTGCTAAGTCACTTCAGTCGTGTCCGACTCTGTGCGACCCCATAGATGGAAACCCACGAGGCTCCCCCGTCCCTGGGATTTTCCAGGCAAGAACACTGGAGTGGCTTGCCATTGCCTTCTCCGGTGGCTGGCCTAGGAATACAGAATATGGGTCACATGGGCAGAGAGGTTAAAAAAAAAAAATCCCATAAAGGCAATCAGAATTTTCATGGTCACTCTTACTAAATTTGTAAACAGCAGTCTGAAGATGCTGTGCTGTGCTTAGTCGCTCAGTCATTTCTGACTCTTGGCTCCTCTGTCCATGGGGATTCTCCAGGCAAGAATACTGGAGTGGTTTGCCATGCCCTCCTCCAGGGGATCTTCCCAGCCCAGGAATTGAACAAGGGTCTCCTGCATTACAGACAGATTCTTTACCAGCTGAGCTACCAGGGAATCCCCAAAAAAGCATTTATTCATTTTTAAATCAGAGATGACCAAGTTTAAGACATTTAATAGGTATTCTACTATTTTTTGAATGTGATTATGCATTACATGGAGAGAGGAACCACAATTTCTGTATTCTTACCACTTACACATTTACACATTGAATGCATTTCCACTATTCAAATTCTCATTTTATTTATACACACACACACACACACACGTACACACACACATTTCCTGCTGTTTATTGTATTCCATTTTTAAAAATTCTAATCATTTTTTCTCCAGGTAGGGGGTAAATATTTTTATTAATTTCCTTTGGGGTAGTAGAAATAAGCACATTCATTTTTTCTCCCTACAGGACAAGAGATAAAAGAGCTGCTATCTTTTTATAAGTCTGTTTCTCATTTATCACATGCCACGATACAACATTTACCCACTTCACAATGTACTCCACTTATTTTGTTTTTATTTTTATTTTTTTTAGAATAGCAATTACAGTTTTGTTTTTTTTTTAATTTTTTAAATTTTTTCAAAAACAAGTTTAGGAATCTTTACTTAAAAACAACCTTATCTTAAAATGGAGTAACTTTGGTTTTTACGAGCAGCAAGCAAAGTACAGAAGCAAAAATGCATTACAGGAGCATTAAGTTCTACATTAGGTCACAGCATCTAATCTGAAAGCACACCCATAATATCATTTTTCAGGATATCTGGGAAATAGTTATTTCCCAGGATGTCTGAACCACAGCTACTCTATTTTGACTTTTAATTGTAAAAAAAAAAAAAAAAAATATTTTTAATAGCCAAAGCAGATTTCACCATTAATGACGTCAGTGTTTTTCTAGGTATGAGAAGATGCAAGAATTGGAACTCATAAAACCTTTTTCTGAAAAGATCTAACTATCTGAAGGCCTGTTCTGCCAGTTTTTTTTTTTTTTTTTTTTTTCAGAGCACAGAGTGCCTCATTCCTGATTTTCACCCTGAACTTCTTTCAGGGGGTGTTGAAGGTCAGCAGCTTGCAATGGTCACGATGTAATCTTTGTAGAGGCAGCTGGCAAGGACCAACTTCCAGTCAGCAGGGTCCCTTCATAGCCACATATCTGACCATGTGACACCATTTCATGGCCATTGTGTCCCGCGGTGCTGGGAAGGCTCATTCCCAGGTCTAGGGAAGTGATGGGCCACTCAGTGCGCTAAAATTGGACCAGGCCTTGCAAGTAGCAAAAGTCTCTGGACCACTGTCTTACTAGCCTCCTGGTCCAGGAAAATATTTCCTCTTGTTGCTTTTTCCCATACCCAGAGTCACATTATTACAATTATTGATCTCATATGGAACTGTCAGTTCAGCATTATATCACAGGCTCAGTGAAACAAGTGACATAGAAAATAATATAGCCATAGCTAGCAGTTATTATTAAAATAAGAATTATAAGTCAAGAACTTTCATTAGATAAAGCCTGGTATACCCCAAGTCTCCTGACTTCATTCGTTAAATGATTATAGTCTGGTGTTAATCTCCTGGTTGTACATTATGGAGCATCTGACCTTTATCTGAAGATTGGTTACTGAGATAAGCCTTAGAAACTAACATAGAGTGTTCTTTTTTAATAACTTAATTAAATCTTTTAGCAGTATCACATAACAAGGAACTGTCTCAGCAGTGAGTCTTAGTAAACACTAGACATTAACAAAACTAGAAACTTAATTTAACAATTTACAAAACTTAATATTCCGTGATTTTTCATTATGGAGGCCCTGTAGCCAGGGAGGCTTTAACCCATCAAATAAAAAATGAAGTTTGTCAGGGAGCTGGGAAAAGCTAAGCAGCCATCTTGGATTTCCCATAGCTCTGACTCTGATTTCCAGCTATTGTTTTTAATTTTCCAATTTAGAAGCAGACTGTTGCCATGGTTTAAGATGGCACAGGTCTAACAGAGTTTTTATATAAGCCGAATGAGCTTTTACATGACTACAAACCCGGCAATTGGATTAATTTTTAAAACTAGCATAGGATCAGGCCTATGGTAGAATAGCATTTGATTTATATGCAGAGGGCTAAGAAGTCAAGAAAACATTATAAATGATCATATGAATCAGGTCCAGCATCTTGGGCAAGCTGTCTACCTCTGATGTTGTCGTCTTCTCATCCTGGTGTAGTGTAGTTTCTTCTGAAAAAGTTTGTTTTTAAACTTTTCTTTTTCCATATCTTTTCCTATATCCACTCATTTATTCATTCATTTATTCAATAAAGATCATTTATTTAGTACCTTCTTAAAGATGAAACATGGTCTCTATGCATAGCCTTTTGGGATGGTGGCAGGAGGTCAAGATAAAATCTTGGTGAGATGATAAATTCTACATGAGAAAAACTGTCATAAATCTCAGAATAATGAAGGATTGCATTAGAGTGGAATTGCTTTGCAGGCAAGGGTATGTCTTGAGAAAGTTTAAGCAAAATTCTTTAAATGAACTGAATTTAGACTGAGATTGAAGAACTGAGCATGGGGCTATGAGATAACTGGGAAAGAATACACATGAGAAGCAGTCATATCATATCCAAAATTCAAAGGATTTGCAGAACGAAACTTATATAAAGAATTAAAATGATCTTCTAAAGTCTGGAATACTAGTAAAACAATAACACTATTAACAGCTTTAACAAAAGGCTGAAGTACTGGTCAAGATGGCAGAGTAGGAAGATCCTGAGCTCACCCCCTCCTACAGATACACAAAACTACAACTACACATAAAACACCTGTGTCCTGAGAATGACCTGAAGACTAGCAGGACAGATTTCCTACAGCTGAAGACATAAAGAAAGGTCAAATCAATTTGGATAGGAGTGGTTGGGACAGGGTCTAGACACTTCTAGTGCAGTGACCACAAGTGGGAGAAATACCACAGACTGCAGAGGTCCTCTTCAGAAGCAAGGGGTCCAGATGCTTGGCAAGCTCCATATCCTGCACCAGGAAGATTATCTTCCATAATATCTAGCTTTGAAAACCAATGGAGAGAATGCCAAGGAGAGCCAGAGGGCTGTGGGAAATCAAGACTCTACTCTTTTAAGGCTTGTGAACAAATTCACGTAACTCCAAGTCCCAGCTTGAAAAGTACTTAGGCCATATGAGAAGACTTGATGAAGAGTTTAAGGGTATTTGCTGGAAGGGCAGGGACCTCATAGAATTTGCTCTGGAAATAGACTGAGACTAGTGCCATTTAAAATTTTTTAAAAATTTCCTTTCACCTAGCTCACCCAAGTACTGGTGGGAGCCATTTCTTTCACTCTTCATCATCCTAGTTAATACCACGAACCAACCTCTTCTCAGCACTCCCCTGAGGACTTGCCCTTCCAAATTGGCTACCACCCTGTCCCATCCAGAAGGCAACCCTATAGAGTCACAGCCAGTTGTAAAAAGAGCCAACCCTGCATTGTAGAATGCATTTGTACCATTTGGATCCAGGCCTCATAGATAAGCTGCATGGTGGCCCTGGTGGCTCAGTGGTAAAGAATCTGCCTGCCAATCCAGGAGATGCAGGTTCAGTCTCTTGGTGGGGAAGATCCCCTAGAAAAGGAAATGGCAATCAACTCCAGTATTCTTGCCTGGGAAATCCCATAGATAGAGGAGCCCTTCAGGCTGCAGTTTATGGGGTCACAAAAGAGTCGGACACAACAACTAAACAATAGCAATTCATAGACAGGAGGGCTAGGGATCATATACTTAATATATCGAAACAAATATAGAGAGTTATGCAAAATGAGAAGACAAGGGATTATCTTCCAGTGGAACAAATAAGATAAAACCTCAGGTAAAGAATGAAATAAAATGGAGATAAGTGATTTACCAGATAGAGAGTTCAAAGTAATGGTCATAAAGATGCTCACTCAACTCGGGAGAAGAATGGGTGAACTCTGTGAGAACTTTAATAAAGTTTCAAAAAAAAAAAATAACTGGAACTGAATAACACAATAACTGATATAAAAATGCACTACAGTGAATCAATAGGAGATTAGAGACTGTAGAAGAATCATCAGTGATCTGGAAGGCATGGTAGTGGAAATCACCTAATTAGAATATTAAAAAATATTTTTTAATTAAAAAAGAGTTGCTGTATGGGACCTTGGGAAAATATCAAGTGTGCTAACATTCACATTATAGATATCTCAGGAGGAGAAGACAGAGAAAAGGAAAGAAAACCTACCTGAAGAAATAACAGCTGAAAAATTCCTTAACCCAGCCAAGCAAACATACAAGTCTGCAGAACACAGATAATCCCAAACAAGATGAACCCAAAAAGATGCACATCAAGGCATATTACAATTAAAACATCAAAAATTAGAGATAAAGGGAGAACCTTAAAAGCAGCAAGAGAAAAATAGCTTGTTATGTATAAGGGAACCCCCATTAGACAATTGATGCTTTCGAACTGTGGTAATGAAGAAGACTCTTGAGAGTCCCTTGGACTGCAAGCAGATCAAACTAGTCAATCCTAAAGGACATAAATCCTGAATATTCATCGGAAGGACTGAAGCTCAAGCTCCAATACTTTGGCCAGCTGATTCGAAGAGCCAACTCTTTGGAAAAGACTCTGATGCTGAGAAAGATTGAAGGCAGGAGGAGAAGGGAATAATAGAGGACAAGATGGTTGGATGGCATCACTGACTCAACAGACATGAGCTTAAGCAAGGTCCGGGAGATGGTCAAGGATATCTTTTTGTCCTTGTGACACAAAGAGTCGCAAAGAGTTGGACACAACTGAGGGGACAGAACAATAGGCTATCAGTCAGTTTTCCCACAGAAACATCACAGACCAGAAGAAATAGCCGCTCTCTCAGTTTGTTTGAAATGTTATTCACAATAGCCATGATATGGATGCAACTTAAGTTTCCATTAATAGAAGAATTGACAAGAAAGAAGTGAAGCACGTGCACATACACACAATGATGTATTACTCAACTAAACTATTTAAAAGAATGAAATCATGACATTTGTGACAACACAGATAGACACCGAAGGTAATATGTTTAGTAAAATAAGTCAAAAGAAGACAAATACCATATGATTTCATTTATACGTGAAATCTAAAAAAAAAGAGAACAAATAAGCAAACAAAACAGAACAGAAACTGATTGACAGATACAGGTAACAAACTGATGGTTGCCAGAAGAGTTGGGAGTGGGGAATGAGAGGTTAGGCAAAATAGGTGAAGAAGATGAAGAGATACAAGTGAAAGTGAAAGTGTTAGTCATCCAGTTGTGTCTGACTCTTTGAGACCCCAGGGACTGTAGCGCACCACGCTCCTCTGTCCATGGAATTCTCCAGGCAAGAATACTGGAGTGGGTTGCCATACTCTTCTCCAGGGGATCTTCCCAACCCAGGTATCAAACCCAGATATCCCACATTGCAGGCATATTGTTTATCATCTGAGCCACCAGGGACAAATTTCCAGTTAAAAAATAAATAAGTCATAGAGAGGTAGCATACTACAACATAGGAAATATAGTCAATAATTCTGTAATAACTTTGCATGTGCCAGATGGTTACTAAACTTATTGTCGTCATCAATTTGTAATGTACATAAATGTCAAATCACTAGGATGTACACCTGAACCAATATAATATTATATGAAACCTATATTTCATTCTTTAAAAAGGCAGAGGGAAAACTCATGAAAAGGAAGATCTTGAATTTAGTTTTGGGTCATACTATGTTTAAGTTGTGGGAAGGATAACCAGGTGAAGACAGTCTCAAAAAAGGACAGGAATTATCCAATTCCAAAATTCAGATTTATCAAAACTGAAGATATTAAAATGAATGACATGGATTAGGCATAAAATGCACATATTTCTGTGATGAATTTAGCTTATCTTCTCATTTTAGAAATTAAGAAATTGGGCAAAGATATTTGCCATGATATATTTAGAGGGTCAATGATGCAGACAGGAGAGAAATATATGTTTTGAGCTTTCTTCATCAAACTGTTGTTATATGTTTCTTAAGTTTGAACAGTCAGGGTTTGATCAGAGAAGCAGAATCACTATGGCTATTACAGAATGTAAGATTTATTGTAGAAATTAATCTCTATGCAGTCATGGGAGCTACTTAGGCAATCTAGTGTAATGCTGTTGTCCCTACAACTGGTGTTTTCCCGTCATCAGCAGGGCTGGAGGTTGGGAAGGAAATGTAATGTGCATAGAGGGAAACAAGGAAAAGCTATAATTCCTGAGTAAAACAAATAGGAACCCCCAAAGACAAACTGGTACCCACATCTCTCTTGCACAACCTCCAATTAGAGTGATGCAGATGGTACACATGATAAGCTGGCTCTCTTTCCTCCATAATTGGTCATGTACCTGGCTCAGAATTCAGAGAAGTTGATCCAACAGGAGGAGCTGCAACAGAACCTAGGAAGCTGATGGCACAAACACTGCCCCCACACAAGCAAGGTGAACCAGCAGACCTGGTGAAATGCATGAGTTTCAACGACACATACTTGACTCTAACCCAATCTACTGAGCATAAAGAGATGGCAGCTGCTTAACTATCACTTCCCAAGCCATGAGTTAATTTCTCTTGTGTCTTACTAGGAAACAAACAGGACAGGAATTCTGAAAAATGTAGTTTCGAACTGTGGTAATGAAGAAGACTCTTGAGAGTCCCTTGGACTGCAAGCAGATCAACACAACACAAAGCCACCATAGTCTGGCCCTTGACAATTGAGCACTATATAAGCTTAAATAATTCTTTTAATCGTACCTAAGATTTCCAAATAAACACAAGAGCCAAAGCATGCTTTCACTCAATATGATGTGAGTATGCCAAATACAACCAAAAACATCTGACCCTTCCCCCTAAGAAAAAAATTATCAGGTCCATTTATCCATCTTTGGACAATACTTATTCTTTTTCTAGGTGAGTCATTCTTACCTTTTGATATCTGTAATTTAAATAAAGATATTTGATGATGGCCATTATTAATACAGTCTATGTTAGATAGGAGGATGTGGTAGAGAAAGAATGTAGAGTCATATTATACATATATTATTATATTCATATAAAAATGAAGAAATATTCATAACTGTTGCAGATCCTGGTTTTTGCAACTTACTATGTGGCTGATGTGATATTTATCATTTGTTTTTTCTATTACCCATTCTAAGTTCTCTTTTCTTTCGGTAAGCACTTTAGCTGATCACAGTTTCTTGCCAGGTGAGGTGACCCAAAATCTAATTTCTTAAATGCCTGGGACATTAATAGTGCTGCCTGTTGGGGCTGTAGCGTTTTGTTGTTGTTGACTGATAGAGTACCTGAAGAACTATGGACGGAGGTTTGTAACATTGTACAGGAGGTGGGGACCAAAACTGTCACCAAGAAAAGAACTGCAACAAGGCAAAACGACTGTCTGAGGAGGCCTTACAGATAGCTGCGAAAAGAGATGCAAAAGGCAAAGGAGAAAAGATACACCCATTTGAATCCAGAGTTCCAAAGAGTAGCAAAGATAGATAAGAAAGGCTTCCTAAGTGAGTAATGCAAAGAATTAGAGGAAAACAATAGAATGGGAAAGACTAGAGATCTCTTCAAGAAAATTAGAGATACCAAGGGAACATTTCATGCAAAATGACACAATAAAGAATAAAACCAGTATGGACTTAACAGAAGCAGAAGAGATTAAGAAGAGATGTCAAGAATGCACAGAACTGTGCAAAAAAGTTCTTAATGACCAGGATTACCACAATGGTGTGATCACTCACCTAGAGCCAGACATCTTGGAGTGTGAAGTCAACTGGGCCTTAGGAACCATTACTATGAACAAAGCTCATGGAGGTGATGGAATTCTAGCTATTTCAAATCTTGAAAGATGATGCTGTGAAAGTGCTACATGTAATATGCCAGCAAATTTGGAAAACTCAGCAGTGGTCACAGGACTGGAAAAAGGCAGTTTTCATTCCAATCCCAAAGAAGGGTAATGCCAAAGCATGTTCAAACTACTGTACAATTGTTCTCATTTCACACATGCTAGCAAGATAATGCTCAAAATCCTTCAAACTGGCCTTCAAGAGTACATGAACTGAGAACTTCTAGATGTACAAGGTGAATTTATAAAAAGCAGAGGAACCAGAGATCAAATTGCCAACATCCATTAGATCATAGAAAAAGCAAGAGAATTCTAGAAAAAAACATTTACTTCTGCTTCATTGACTATGCTAAAGTCTTTGACTGTGGATCACAACAAACTGTGGAAAATTCTTTAAGAGATGGGAATACCAGACCATCTTACCTGCTTCCTGAGAAATCTGTATGCAAGACAAGAAGCAATACTTAGAACTGGACATGGAACAGCTGACTAATTCAAAATTGAGAAAGTAGTACATCAAGACTGTATATTGTCACCCTGCTTATTTAACTTCTAGGCAGAGTTCAGGCAGAGTACATTATTCTAAATTTTGGGATGGATGAAGCTTAAGCTGGAATCAAGCTTGCTGGGGAAAATACCAATAACCTTAGATATGCAGATGACACCACCCTAATGGGAGAAAGCGAAGAGGAACTAAGGAGCCTCTTGATGAAAGAGGAGAGTGAATAAGCTGGCTTAAAACTCAACATTCAAAAAATAAAAATGTTGGCATCCAGTCCCATCACTTCATGGCAAACAGTTGTGGACAAAGTGGAAATGGTTACAGACTTTATTTTCTTGGGCTCCAAAATCACTGAAGATGATGATTACAGCCACGAGATACTTGTTTCTTGGAAGAAAGGCTCTGACAAATCTAGACAACATATTAAAAAGCAGACACATAATTTTGCTGACAAAGATCCACACAGTCAAAGCTATGGTTTTTCCAATAGTCATGTACAGATGTAAGAGTTGGACCATACAGAAGGTTGAGTGTGGAAGAATTAATGCTTTTGAACTGTGGTGCTGGGGAAGACTCTTGAGAGTCCCTTGGACAGCAAGGAGATCAAACTGGTCAATCCTAAAGGAAATCAGTCCTGAATATTCATTGGAAGGACTGATGCTGAAGTGGATGCTCCAATACTTTAGCCACATGATGTGCAGAGTCGACTCATTGGAAAAGACTCTGATGCTGGGAAATACTGAGGGCAGGAGGAGATGGGGGACAACAGATGATGAGACAGTTGCATAGCACCACCGAATCAATGTGCATGAGTTTGAACAAACTCCAGGAGATGGTGAAGGACAGGGAAGCCTGGCATGCTGCAGTCTGCAGGGTCACAAAGAGTAGACACAAATGAGTGACTGAAGAACAACAACATAGGGCAGCGACTTCAGAGGATATTTATTCTAAACATTCTCCTCCCTGATTCCAGTAAGTGAGGCACCCTGGTTTTCCCTTAAATGTCAGGGTCAGTCAACCCATCCAGCATAGTAAACCTCTTCCTTGCCTATTGATGGACTGGTATGAGAAGCTCAGACTGGCCAGGTAGTCAATACTTGTGTGAGTCTGAATCCAATTTTAGACACCAAAATCTTATCGTAGTTACTATTGCTGCCTATAAAAGTGCACAGCCTTGTAGTATAAAATAATAACTGTTTATTTTATTTTGCTCACCATAAGTTGGAAAGGGCCCACTTGGGAAATTCTCATTAGGTTGCAGTCAGCTGTTGGCATGGGTGGCAGTGGGCTGCCTGGAGCAATGATTATAAAGAATGGCTTACTTACACGACTGGCAGTTGACACTGGAATTCACATGGGCTAGCTCCAGTGCCTATCCACCCTCTGCTCAGCAGTCTTAGGTGATCATATTTTTTTTTACATGGTGGCTAGCATCCACCAGAGTGAGTATCCTAAAAAAACTAGGAAGAAGCTTCATGGTCTTTTTCAGCTTCTCTTCAGAAGTTAAGTATAATTAATTCCACTTTATTGGTCAAAGCAGAAACAGTCTTGACTTGTTTCAAGAAAAGGGTTCAGTTCAGTTCAGTTCAGTCGCTCAGTCATGTCCGACTCTCCGCGACCCCATGAATCACAGCAGGCCAGGCCTCCCTGTCCATCACCAACTCCCGGAGTTCACTCAAACTCATGTCCACAGAGTCGGTGATGCCATCCAGCCATCTCATTCTCTGTCATCCCCTTCTCCTCCTGCCCCCAAACTTTCCTAGCATCAGAGTCTTTTCCAGTGAGTCAACTCGTCGCATGAGGTGGCCAAAGTATTGCAGTTTCAGCTTTAGCATCAGTCCTTCCAATGAACACCCAGGATTGATCTCCTTTAGAATGGACTGGTTGGATCTCCTTGCAGTCCAAGGGACTCTCAAGAGTCTTCTCCAACACCACAGTTCAAAAGCATCAATTCTTCGGCGATCAGCCCTCTTCACAGTCCAACTCTCACATCCATACTTGACAAGAAAAGGGTTCAGTTCAGTTCAGTCGCTCAGTCATGTCCGATTCTCTGTGACCCCATGAATCACAGCACGCCAGGCCTCCCTGTTTATCACCAACTCCCGGAGTTCACTCAAACTCATGTCCACAGAGTTGGTGATGCCATCCAGCCATCTCATTCTCTGTCGCCCCCTTCTCCTCCTGCCCCCAACCTTTCCGAGCATCAGAGTCTTTTCCAGTGAGTCAACTCGTCGCATGAGGTGGCCAAAGTATTGGAGTTTCAGCTTTAGCATCAGTCCTTCCAATGAACACCCAGGACTGATCTCCTTTAGAATGGACTGGTTGGATGTCCTTGCAGTCCAAGGGACTCTCAAGAGTCTTCTCCAACACCACAGTTCAAAAGCATCAATTCTTCGGCGATCAGCTTTCTTCACAGTCCAACTCTCACATCCATACATGACCACGGGAAAAACCATAGCCTTGACTAGATGGGCCTTAAACGCGCCCAATTTCGTCTGATCTCGGAAGCTAAGCACGGTCGGGCCTGCTTAGTACTTTGATGGGAGACCCTAACTTCTGATGGAAGAATGTTGAAGAACCTCGGATCATATTTAAAAAATTATGATAAAGGATTTTGATTCCTTTCACATTCTATAGACTCCTGTTCATTTAGACTATTCACAATTTTCCAAAATCTGTGTGTTTTTTTTGAGTATGAGCAGTAGTACTTAATTGTGCTTTGTCTTTCAATAAAGTCTTAAGCCTGTGTCTTTTCTTACCAAGATTTTGCTATTTTTAGATTTTGCCTTAATTCTAATTCATTCCTTTATTTTTTCATTATTATTACATTGTTATTTTTTTCAAATATTAAGGTGCTTCAGATTTCAAAAAGCATATTCATATGCCTTTTCCTAAGGTGAATTTTTCCCTTTCTTGAGTCATCAAGCTATTAACCTTAAATTGTCCTCTCTATCTACGGTCTTAAATTATAACAAGTCTGCTTTATGTTATTTTTCTTGTACTTGTTATATTTTTTTTAATGTGGTGAATATATCTTATATTTCTACCCCTAAATTTATGACATTTTACTGAACAGAAATTATTAGTGGCATAGATAGCTAGATGAATGGATGGCTGTCTGGCAGGACAGGTGGACAAATAGGTAGCTGATAGCTGGATGACTAATAGAGGAATATAATGACTTCATTTTAATTTATCACAGTAAATATTAAGATCACCCTTTAGTGCCTTAATTGTGCAGAAATTGATTAAGTTCAAAAGTGGCTTTACTTTCTCTACTGTAGTATTAAGCCTCACTTATATAGAATATCTTTACCAACAATATAGAAGTTACATGCTGCAATGACCCCCTTCCTAACACTCACGTCTCTTTCAGGTGTATACCAGATGGTACAGAAAGCCTAGGCTATAAAATGAAATGAGAATTCTGAGAAAAGTTCAAAGTCTAGAAGAATTCTATAAGTCAAGCTAAGCTAGTTGACTGCAATACTGAAATAATTTTTTCTTTCAAAATTTTATTGGGTAAATTAACATATTGAATGCATATTTTGTGCCAAGTACTATGATAAATGCTCTCAGAATCAATGCACACCTACATTTGGGTGGGTATATAATGCATATTTATTTTTTGTGAATGCTGTTTATCTCAGAATCTGTTAACTGTGTCTGTCAAATTTAGATAACATTATAATAATACTTCTCTTGGAATTAATTGTGAATATCAGCTGGAATGAAGCATCTCAGGTTAAATAAAAAAAAAAAAGCTTTATTCTGCAAAACTAAACTTTAAACTCAAATGTAAACATATAAAAAATTTTAAAGGGATATCTTCTATTAGTTCAAATCAGTTTTATTAGCAACAAATATCTGTAAATTCTAACTAAATGACCAGCTTCTCTAAGGCTATAGTTGTTTCACATTACCTTAGTGTGTATTATTTCAGATCCTTTACCATCCCTATATGACCACTGAAGGCATTCTATAAATACTTAGAACTAAGTTTGAATGAATGAATTCACACATAAATGAATGCAAAAATAAATACAGGTATGTTTCTTTGTGTAAGTAAGCTTGCTCTGAGAAATCTTTGTGTTGTTACTTTCCTTAGCAATTCTTTCTTTAAAGATGAGGTAAAACTTGTGGGATGAGTGATTAGTGATTCCAAATGAATCAAATTTAAGGTAATAAAGACGTTTTATTCATCACTACACTTGTGTGTGA
Source organism: Moschus berezovskii (assembly GCF_049115385.1). NCBI lineage: Eukaryota > Metazoa > Chordata > Mammalia > Artiodactyla > Moschidae > Moschus > Moschus berezovskii. Next base: position 95,760,889 of record NC_142461.1, on the reverse strand, counting down.
TCAACCATATTGTCTGGTTTAGAATTCTATGAAGGAGCCATGTCAAGGCCTCTGTTGCTCTGCTTGCTCCTAGGAGAGCTTCGTATACATGGTGATATTTAATTCCTTGTGACAATGCTTATGACATGTGGTCAGAAAATAAGTTAGGTGACCTTGGACGCATATGCTGTTTAATTCCCAGTGATACTTCTGAGACATGACTTAAAATACCAACCTGGGACTTCTGAAAGAAGTGAGAACTTGAGTGATTTAGTCGAGCCTTGAAAAGACCTGGTTCTGTTTTAAACTATCACACCTAATTTAATGAAATTAAGCATGACTGACATTTCTTTTCAGGAAGGAATTAGAAGCAAGCTGGTAATGAGAAAGAGTAACTTCCCTGCCCCAAACGGACAGCTCTCCCAGGGTGAAGTTGAGCTCATTAGCAGGGCAGGATGTCAACAGTAAGGGTGGAACACTCTACTGTCTGCTGCAGCCATTTAGTTTATTATCATAAGCACAATGCTGTCCTTCAGTATAGAGCTACAGAAGATTGGTCTTTGGGGTTGGGGGTGGATTCTTTAATTGAATGAGATTTGTTGCAGTGGTATTTCACACTGACACTCAAAATGTCAATCATTTACTTTCAGGTAATGAAATCGATCTACTGAATTTCTGTGCAGTACATGGAATAGCTTAAAGCTCAGTAAACATTTTCTTTTCACTTTTTTTCTGACATGGCCAAAATTAAATAGTGATTTATTGTCAGCACATTGCAAGGAAGCTTATAAACTTATGGTCTTTCCATATCAGCCCTCTCTTACCCACTTAAAGGAAATCTTGAAATGCCTAGCTTTACAACATTTTAGTTAGTATATTTACCATACTCTTCTGCTGATTTTACTGGGCACATTTCATAAGCTTCTGGTTGCACTTTTTTAGTATTATCTTTACACTTTGAAAGGTAAAATTTAATAGTTATAGAAACTTCTCAAATCAGGTATATCTATTGAAATGTCAAATATTTTGACAAAAGTACTGCTAGATATTCAGTCTCACAGAGAAAGCAATCCCAGAGTTTATTGTTGCTTTTAAGAGTTCCCACCCTGCTGTTTGCCTTCCATCTTCCTTGCACAAGTCTCCCTGTGCAGGTCTGTACATATCACTGAAAGGAGAGCTGGGGACACCTCGGAATGGTTGCTATGGGAATGGGTGGCTTGGAAGTTCCTACTTAACAGTCTGGCTCTGGGAAATTGTATTGAGGTTTGAGACAAAATGATTGAAATCTAACCGTGCACAGAAAAATGAAGGTAAATATAAAAACTTTGTCTTTTGGATCTGTATAATTAATAAATATAAATTCTGGCTTTGGAAATATTTTGTAAACATGTGCTTCATTTATTGTTAAGCAGTAAACCCTTATTTCTCTGACAACTGATATAAAATAAATGATTTACATAAATATCCTATAACTAGGCACTTTGATTATGGAAGATGATTATTATTTGAACAAAGTGAACAAATCATTTGTGGCAGTGGGTTTTCATTAGAGAAGACAGTAAAATCAGTAGACAAATTGCTGCTGAGGAAGTCTGAATGGCAGGATGTGCCATGCTATGGTAACTGTACTTTGTTAATAAGTCTACAGAGCAATGTTATAGTCTTGACTTCCTGATTGTTAGAAAGACATAAGTAGTCATTGTTCAGACCAGTCTGCCACTTTCACAGGCTGGGTTCCCTGGGGAGCAGAGATACTGATTAGTGGGATTAACATGCAGCAATCTATTTAAGAATACTCTCAGTATAGGTATCTGGGAGGGAATGAAGGAAGCCAAATTAGGCAGAAGGAGTAGTTGAATTTTGTTGCAAAGACCCCGTCAGTCATATTGGGGGATCTAGAGCTGGGATTGCCCTTTAAACTTATTGCATTTGGGGGCAAAGAAGACTAGACATTTATATTTCTGCATCAATCAGTCATTAGATGTGAAATGCACTCTTGATAGGGGCATGACCTGTCAAAACCGAATAACTTTGGGGTCATAATCCAATAATTTTGGGGTTATTCAACTCTCTTCATCCAGAGAGGAACTCAGCTAAGAGAAGTTAGCCACCAACATTCCCAGTTGCTGGGAAATGAATGCCATACTCCTAGAGGGGAGCCCTGTGCAATGAATCATGACATTCACTACTGCAACAAAACTGAGAGTGTACACACCATTGGCACAGCAATCCTTGGGAGGATCTATCATAAAAACACAGAGGCAGTAACAATTAAAGAATTATGTGCAGAGATATTTATATTAATGCTTTTATAATAAAAATTTTATGAAGAAAATCTCAATGTGCTTAAATAGATGAATAGTCAAATGCATTACAGTTCATTCACACCATGAATAATTATAAAGCTAGTGAAGAGAAATTAGTATATAAGATATTCTACTCTAAAAGGATCTTCACAATATGCTACATAGTAGGAAAAAAGTTGTGGAAAATGTGGCTTAAATTTATTCACATTATCTGTTTCGTAAGAAGCAAGCAGTTTAAATTATGGATTATAAAAGTGGCTGTATATGCTTCCACATTCATGGAAAATAACATGGAAGGATTCATAAGTAAGTGTTAGCTGCTCAGTCATGTCTGACTCTTCGCAATCCCATGGACTGTATATAGCCAGCCAGGCTCCTCTGTCCATGGAATTTTTCAGCCAAGAACACTGGAGTGGCCATTCCCTTCTCCAGAGGATCCTTCAGACCTAGGGATTGAACCTGGGTCTCCTGTATTGCAGGTGGATTCTTTACTGTGTGAACCACCAGGGAAGCCTGGAAAGATTCATATCAGAGAGTAAATATCAATTATTTACTGGGTTGTTAAGAAATATATTAATTGTTCCTTTGTATTGGTTTTCCTGTTATATCAACATGCTTTAATTGAAATAAAAGATGGAAATGGAAAAAAAAAAGATTCATTAACCTTGGGGATCCTATGTGTACAATCAGGTATGTAAATAATATTATAAAAGTTGACTGTAAATATTAAAAGTCACTTTCCCCTGGTTGTTTATACCCTTCTTCAGGTTCCAGTGTTTTGATTACCTGAACATCCTTTTCACAGAACATGCAAATAGTCAGATAGTATCATAAAAAGATAACTATCTATATATCACAATATTAGGGAAGATGAGCCTCTCAAAAGTCGAGTTATTCTTCTCTAAATCTAATATAACTTTATTATTTTACATATGAAGAAAATAAGACCCAGGTAGGTTAAATGAATAGTTCAAGGTCACAAGTTTGTTAGCAAGGTTAGATCCCAGGTAACTCTTCCTCCTGTTACATGGACATTTGCACTCATCTGTATTTTTATTTTCCCACTTAAACCTATTCTCTTTACCTGTTGTGAAGGATTATGTTACTACCATCTATATCCAACTATTTATTCCCTCCTCTTGTACTATAAGCTCATGTTTTGCTGTTTGACCTGCAGCACCCGCCTCCCTAGAGAAAAAGATAGTGAGCCAATGGTCATGCTTAGCCATGTGACTTGCTTTGACCAATGGAAGTGAATGTGTTTATACCACATCTGGGCAGAAACTTAAAGGACAATTTCAAAATTAGGCTCCACCTCTTGTTCTCTGTTCTCTGTTTTGAGACTAACATGTCCCAAATAGTTTGCTCCTTCACCTTGACCAAGTGATAAAAAAGGCACCAAGAGCAAATCCAGAGCAGCAGCAACTGACAGACAACATGGTTGAGAAATGGTTTGGTAAACCACAGACATTTTGGGGTTTGTTATCAAAGAAAACTCTATAACTGTTGCTCCCACCAACATTTTCTATCTCAATAAATGAATGCCATCTACTTAGCCCACTTAAGCCAAGGGGACTTTTAAATATGCAAATTATATCATGTTGGTTCCTTGCCTAAAACCCATCAATGGCTGCCCATTACACTTCAAAGAACTTCCAAAGTCTTTCTGCTCATCAACAAGACCGCATCTGATTTACCTTTATTTCCTACCAGGCTCCTTCTTGCTGACCCTGATTCTTGTCCCACTTGTCTTCTTTCTGTTCATAGAATATGTGAAGTTTGTGACCTATGCCTGGTTACCTGACAACAGATCTGGTTAACTCATTACTAGAGTTCTGCCCAAATACCTTCTCCACAAAGAGAGTTTGTATGACCAAGCTAAATAATGCTGCTTTCAGTTCATACTATTTACTTTCTAGCACATTATCTTATTTTCATATACTAAAATGTTTAGAGACACAGATAACTTTTATTATCCCCTTTAAAGAACTTGCCATAGTGTCTTTTGTATACTTATTTGAGTATTGGTCTTGCCCCTTAACTAGACCCAAGAGATTTTGGATTAGATCAGGGTTTTGAGGAAGTGGGAAGAATTTAGATAGGCCAAAAAGATGAAAACAAAGGTGCACAGAAGGCAAATCATTTCACTCACTTTTGTGTTCTCTATAGCACCTGCTATGAGGCCTCACTCAAAGCTGACATTCAATATATATTAGTTGAATTGAACCGAAATCTAAACTCAGAAAAAAATAAAAAGAGCAATAAATATACTTTCTTAGATTTTCATAAAAAGATGTTTGATTGTTGTAGATATAGAATCTGGCAACTGCTATTAGGGCCTGACAAATATCTGTATTAATACATCTTCTATAAATAGTATTGTAATTCATGTTAGAACTGACGGTTGCATTTCCCATCACTGCTGAGTTTCAATGTGATAGGAAAGTATTCCTCAAATTTTGTTGAAATATATACATGGGATGGAATTTTTTAATACTGCTCCTTTATTTTAGATTACATTCTAGTTTATAGGAAAAAAATAGTGCATATTAATGCATTAAATTATAATGACCATGCTTGTGAGTACAGCGTTCTAAATATGATATTGAAATTTCAGATACACATACATTAGAAGGCACAAACATGTGGGCTAATAGATGGACCAAAAGATGTGTTTATTTTGCCTTGCATGATATTGAAAACTTATTTCAGCAAATATTCATTGAAAAAATTTATCATAAAAGTGTGGATTTCTGGATTGTTTTGAAAAGTAAACAACATCTTGTAACACTGAATATGTACTCCTATGTTAGAATAGTCTGCCCTATAAAGTATTGTTTCCCATCTTAGGCAAGACATGTAATTTCCAAATGACTTGCTAAACTCTTATCTATCTTGTCTTTGAGTCTAGGATTTCAACAATATGTATGCAATTTATGCTGCTATTTAATAATAATAAAATATTTTAAATTGATGACTTTTAAAGATGTCAATAAAAAAAAAACACTTATTGGAGGTCTATGGGGAAATTACTGTGTTGTATTCAAAAATACAAATACATGTTAAAGGTAAGACTCTTTTCTAGTTGCCTATAATCTACTGAAGTAAAACTGATATAACACAAGGGAATCAAAGATGAAATTACTGATAAATGCTACTTCTAATCAGTGCTGTGAGTATAGAGAGGTAACACCAGAGCTAGGTAGCTGGTCACCAACAGAGGTGGGATGTGATCTTGATTTTGAAGGAATGAGTGGGATTCAGATATGCAATGAATATAGTAAAAGGGATACAAGTATTCAAGAATTTTAAAGAATAGAGGGTGGTTAGGCCAGATGATAGAATGAAAAAATGATATAAAATAACAATAGATGTAGCAAGAGGAGTTTTATAAGATAAAATTCTGGAGGGTTCTTGAATGAGACTGGTGCTGTATTTTTGGACAATAAGTTGCGGGTGATCCTATGTGAAAGGTCCAGAATACAGCTGCCTGCAAGCACATTCTTTAAAAATTAACTTCAAGCCTGAAATGCAGAAGGTAGACTTGTGTATATTAATAGATCAGCCTGGATCTTCTATATCAGTTGAAGGATGTTGGCAGCATAATGGAATCAGTATCCAAAGTCAGCCAAAGGCTGTATCTAAGGCTCTAAAGGACATGCATGGAAGGGATAATAAGAGCCCAGGCCTGTTACACTATCATGAAATCTGCCAAATTGGTCTCAAACATATGCCTAATGGGTTTATGCTATAAGAGCCTAACTAGAGATTAAAAAATAAGTTAAACTGTGAAAAACTTGATTCACAGAGCTATTTAGTTCTAAAATGCATAATGAATATAACTCTGGAGGTAGAATGCTCTCCATGGAGGTAATGTGGCTTGTAATTAAGAGCTCAATCTTAATACTCAAAGAGACACTGCTTCCCAATCATACCCTCTCATCTTCTAGGACTCTGTATCACATAGGAGTGATTGGCTTCTCGACTTCATGTATAAATAGGCTCTCTGTGCGTCAGGTTTCTCAACTATAATCTGAAGGCTAAAATTATTATCTACCTCATAAGATTATTGTGAGATCAAATAGGGGTAATACACATAAAGTACTTAGTACTCTGCCTGTCACATAGCAAAGGTTATAATTTCTACTATTGCTATTGCGATAGTTCCCTACCACTCCAATCTTAATTCTCTTCTCTATTCTGTTCATTCTAGACACTGTCATAATGTAAACTTCTGATCTTAATTCTTTTTTCAAAAAATATAATAACTTCCCCAATGTCTAGTAATAACATCCTCCATTCTTTACTCTAGACTTCCTGAGACCTGCCTTTGCCGCTCATTTTTCTAGAACATCCTCATTGAATGTAAGTTGACACATCTTAAAGTTTTCTCAGTAGGCTCTGTGTTGGCTATTCAAAGCCAATAACTTCATGGAGATTCATCTGAAGGATCACTACTACTTGCAACCTCACTACAAAATTCATTCACTCCTTTTCCATTTTTTCTCAACTTTTTTTCCTCATCATCTGGTCACTGAGCACAGGAGCTGCACATCCTGGTCCACCTGTATCCCAGGGTTCTAATCTCACTTAAACTTCATCCCAAGGTCCAACTGTTGCCTACTTCCTCAATAAATTTCAATCCATTCAAAGAAAAATTCTCCATCATATCAATAACCTCAGATATGCAGATAACACCACCCTAATGGCAGAAAGTGGAGAAGTAAAGAGCTTCTTGATGAAGATGAAAGAGGAGAGTGAAAAAACTGGCTTAAAATTCAACTTTCAAAAAATGAAGATTATGGCATCCAGTCACTTCATGGCAAATAGATGGGGAAACAATGGAAACAGTACAGACTATTTTCTAGTGCTTCAAAATCACTGTGGAAGGTGACTGCAGCCATGAAATTAAAAGACACTTGCTCCTTGGAGGAAAAGCTATGACCAACCTAGACAGCATATTCAAAAGAAGAGGCATCATTTTGCCAACACTAGTCTGTCTAGTCAAAGCTATGGTTTTTCCTGTAGTCATGTATGGATGTGAGAATTGAACCATAAAGAAGGCTAAGCACTGAAGAACTGATGCTTTCCAACTGTGATGTTGGAGAAGACTTGAGAGTCCCTTGGACAACAAGGAGATCAAACCAATCAATCCTAAAGGAAATCAGTCCTGAATATTCATTGGAAGGATTGATGCTGAAGCTGAAACTCCAATACTTTGGCCACCTGATGTGAAGAACTGACTCACTGGAAAAGACCCTGATGCTGGGAATGATTGAGGGCAGGAGAAGAAGCGGTCAACAGAGGATGAGATGGTTGGATGGCATTATCAACTCAATAAACTCGAGTTTGAGCAAACTCTGGGTGATAACAAAGGAAAGGGAAGCCTGGCGTGCTGCATTCCATGAAGTTGCAAAGAATCAGACACAACTGAGTGACTGAAAAACAACAATCATGATGGAATTTTCTCCCTGACATTTCTTTCCCCTATATAGAAGACTTAAAATCACCTAGACGGTATTTATAACAAAAATAATTGAAATTTATTTTTATGGCATCATTTGTCTTGAGGTTTGCTGGTTAAAGGAAGTTTATCATTATTCCAAAAGCACTGTCCCCTTTTTCCTCTTGCCTATGATTCAGCAAACACTGAGGGTCTACAAAGCTCCAGCTTTATTGTGGGTTGTGGGAGAAACAGGAAAGTTTCTCTTCTCACAGCCCACAGTTCTCTGTTCTGAGGCAGCTCAGTTAAGTTCAATATTTTTCAAACATAACTTTTATTACTGTCAAGGTAGAATACTTTCTTACATTATAACCACACAAACACATGCACACACATAATGGAAGAAGCAAAGGTGGTCAGACAAACATGCAAAAATACAATCATAATGCACTGTGACAGTCACTATGGTCAACATGTATACACACTGTCTAGTTGTCTTATTCATCTTATTTTCTATATCATCTGGCAGAGCATCATCTGTAAATTAGCTGCTAAATAAATACATGCAGAATTAATAAACCTATTGGCAGAATTTAAAAATTAGCTCTTTACTACTAAGACATTTAAATAGAATTCATAATCTAATTAAAATATTCAATTCCTAAAACTTACTGTTTACATTTTGTTCAATATAGGAAGCAAATCCTTCTAATGATAAACATTAAATGAAATACTGATAGAAAATTTTTATATATGAAATCACTGTATTTATTAAAGGATTTACTTTAAAATATCTCAAATTATATTACACACTCCTTGGATATAATTTTGCTCAATTCAGGAGGTGCTTAATCTCACCTCCTGAATTTCAGTCATCCTTCCCCATCCATCAATCACAGACTTAATACTACAAGAAAATGAATACTTATCAAATATTCCATTAATAAGAGTGAGATTTTTTCTTATACAGAATAGGGTTTACAAGCTGTCAGCTTCTAAATATATCAGTTTCTATAAAATGTCTGATTTTTCAATTTCCTCTTGGACATAAATACACAAATATTCTATTCCCAGATCTTCAAAGCACCAATAATTCTAAATGACTTTACATGTCCTGTTCTTCCTTGACTTGGGCCATATTTCCTGATATTTAAGATAATAGTTTTCAAATCCATAACTATCTATAATTATTATGAATATGAATTCATAATTTGGATCTACTTATTGGTAGTCATAAAAATCTCCTTTTTATGAGCATCTCAACATCATTTAATGGCAAAAAACTGTAAATCTCTTAAATCAAAGGGTCAAAATTCACTGTTCAGTTCAGTTGAGTTCAGTCGCTCCGTCATGTCCGACTCTTAGCGACCCCATGAACCACAGCACGCCAGGCCTCCCTGTCCATCACCAACTCCCGGAGTTCACGCAAACTCATGTCCATCGAGTCGGTGATGCCATCCAGCCACCTCATTCTCTGTCGTCCCCGTCTCCTCCTACCCCCAATCGCTCCCAGCATCAGAGTCTTTTCCAGTGAGTCAACTCGTCGCATGAGGTGGCCAAAGTATTGGAGTTTCAGCTTTAGCATAAGTCCTTCCAATGAACACCCAGGATTGATCTCCTCTAGAATGGACTGGTTGGATCTCCTTGCAGTCCAAGGCACTCTCAAGAGTCTTCTCCAGCACCACAGTTCAAAAGCATCAATTCTTTGGCTGTTAGAGAATACCAAAATTTAAAAACATAACTTTTACAGGAAAATATATACTTGTGGGATCATAAAGTCTACTGAATACTTTCAGTAGTGAGGAAATTATCTGCTTTCTGCAACTGTTACTTTCTTTCTACTAACACATACAGAAATACTTAATATGTGAAGTGTTTTGGGGTAGATGAATTACATGTGATGAAGATGCTAACTTTACAGTCTAAATCTGTGTTATTTCTCAAGGGAACACAGAGCAATGTCTGCCAATAGAGTAATCCATGAATTTGGTGAGGAAGGATGTAGAAGGCAATTATTTCAATAATGCCACTCCTCAAACTGAAAGTTTATCAAAGTTGGTAATAACATGGATTTTAAAATTATGATATCCTCAGTTATATGTATTTATTCATTAAATAAATATATTTAATAAGCACTCGTTGAGTCCTGCTGCTGCTGTTGCTAAGTCGCTTCAGTCGTGTCCGACTCTGTGCTACCCCATAGATGGCAGCTCACCAGGCTCCCCCGTCCCTGGGATTCTCCAGGCAAGAATTTTGGAGTGGGTTGCCATTTCCTTCTCCAATGCATGAAAGGAAAAGTGAAAGTGAAGTCGCTCAGTCGTCTCCGACTCTTAGCGACCCCGTGGACTGCAGCCTATCAGACTCCTCTGTCCATGGGATTTTCCAGGCAAGAGTACTGGAGTGGGTTACCATTGCCTTCTCCATATTGAGTCCTAACGTAATCTAAATAGCAGGCTAAGGGTATTGAGAACTAGAGTAAAATATCTCTGTCAGCAGAAATTTATATGTAATGTGGTGGTGGCAAAAATTCAGGAATCACATGAATCTACTAAAGTTTTCCAGCTACAGTAACAAGATAATTTTAGGTAGCCCACAGTTGAAATTTTTTCTCATTGTAAATATCTCAAAACACTTTGTTAATGCAAGGGAAAAAAAAGGTCAAAATCATGGTGCTGATAATCATTTCTCCATTTAAATAAATTTATGTTACAAATGGATTTAATTTAATAAAGTATATTTTATATACAATTGTATCTATCTAGCAAAAAATTGTGAAGAATTTTATACTAATGACTCAAGTTTGGGAAATCTTGACTGGCAATTATCAAATATTGCTCTCAACCCTTGGATTTTCTAAGCCAAGGACTGAACTTCCAGAGACCTAAATCTAATAGGGAAAAAAAATGTATTACAGTGCAAATAATTACTATGTTCAATAATGTCATTATTCAGTTTCTAAGTCATCTCCGACTCTTTGTGACACCATGGACTATAGCCCACCAGGCTCCTCTGTCCAAGGGATTCTCCAGGCAAGAATACTGGAGTGGGTATCTATTACCTACTCCAGGGAATCTTCCCAACACAGGGATTGAATCCGGTCCCCTGCATTGCTGGTGGATTCTTTACCACTGAGCCAACTGGGAAGCCCATATTTAGTCACAATCCCTTGTTTTTTTGTGTTCAAGTGAGGAGTTGACTTTTCTCAACTCAAGCCAGCTGGATAAAATTTTTTCAGGGGGAAAAGGGAGACTGAAAAAAATAGAACCTTCAAGGCTATGGTTTTTCCAGTGGTCATGTATGGATGTGAGAGTTGGACTGTGAAGAAAGCTGATCACTGAAGAATTGATGCTTTTGAATTGTGGTGATGGAGAAGACTCTTGAGAGTCCCTTGGACTGCAAGGAGATCCAACCAGTCCATTCTAAAGGAGATCAGTCCTGAGTGTTCATTGGATAGACTGATGCTAAAGCTGAAACTCCAATACTTTGGCCACCTCATGTGAAGAGTTGACTCACTGGAAAAGACTCTGATGCTGGGAGGGATTGGGGGCGGAAGAAGAAGGGGACGATAGAGAATGAGATGGCTGGATGGCATCACCAACTCGATGGACATGAGTTTGAGTGAACTCTGGGAGATGGTGATGGGAGGCCTGGCGTGCTGTGATTCATGGGGTCACAAAGAGTCGGACATGACTGAGTGACTGAACTGAACTGAACTTAACTGAAAGAATACCTAGTTTACTTACTCTTGTGAAAGAGAACTATACTCAAACTAAACTCTGACTTGGAAAAGTAGGGCTGGATTACTCCATTATCAAATATTTGGGCATTTGGGGAGGAGTATGACCTGAACCCAAGGAGATGAACTACTAAGCAGTGAGAACTTAGATATGAGCTAAGGAGGCAGTAGGAGTAACAGAACTAGCTACAGTAAAGCAAATTTTTCTACCCAACTCAGTGTCCAAAGAGATTGCCACATATTCAGTAAGTACATTAATGAGCCATGATGATGTTAGACATCAAGACAGTATATAAACTTTGCCCAATATATGCTATTTAAGAGATAAGAAAGCAAATATAAGAATTTTCAAGCTCGTTAACTATACCAAGTAAAATTGCAGAAGTAAGCAATCTCAGTTATTATGACATAAGAACAAAATAAAAATTACTTCTTCACATTGACTTAAAAAATCTTCAATCTGATACATGATGTAATCCATTTCAAATAGTGTGGGCTTGCTCTTTTCCACAAATTGCAGTTAAGTTATTTACCTTCATTCTGAAAATTTGTAATGCATTTATCCATGTTAAATTTTATCTTTTGGGATTTAGCTTACAATGATGATTGCCAAGATTCCTTTGAACCAGATTTGTCATTCAACATAGTTTCTGTCATTTAGGACATTTTTTGGTGTATTATTTTCATAAAAAATGTCTGCTATATGTTAATGCAAATAGTTTAATAGTTGAACAGTTAAATAAATTCTCCACCATGTAGAAAAGTGAATGTTACAATAATTCTCATGTACTTGTCATATGTAACTCAATTCCAACAAATTTCAACTTTTGCCAATGTCATTTTATTTATTCCCCTCCTCACCACCAATTTATATCTTTGCACCTAAATAACTTAGTGTATAACATTGCGATAAAGCTGGAAAAAATAACTCAGTGTACATTTATAATAAGCAAAACTTTTAACAAGACCACACTTACATTATCATATTTCTGAAATTCACAGTATTTTATTAATACCATCTAATACTTATTCCATGATAAAATGTCTATATAAGTTGATTTGTTCAAGTCAGGATCCAAACAAGATTTGCACAATTGCATCTGGTTTATATGTTTTAAAAGTCTTTTAAATTTATAACAGTTCTTTCCATTTTTTCATATCGATTATTTATTGAAAAACACTCTTATAACATTTTCCACCTTCTTGCTTTAGGATTTGGCTGTTATCTATATGGTTTCTCTATCTCCCATATTTACTATAAACACACTTAGAGTAGGAGACTTAATCAAATACAGGATTAATTATTGGAGGGGCTACTCCATAAGAGGTGCCATGTATGTCTTAATGCATTTTGCCAGGAAGAATATATTTGTCCATCTGGGTAAGATTGAGTAGCTGGTTCAGTTGTTTCATCAATTAGCTTCTCCATCAATGTTTCTCCTAATGTTTGAGCATTCCTCGGTGAGCATTTCTTAAATCCACTATTTTACTGTGTTGCTAAATGATAATTTTTTTCCTATTTGACCATTCCTCCTTAAGAAATTACCTGAAAATACCTTTTTATTTTTATTCTCAAATGTTTGGTTACTCTGAGATATATCTTTACGAGAGAGGCAGAAAAAGTGCTAGGTTGTTTCCTTTATTTATTTTCAAAATAATGAGTAGGTGCAACCAAGCAACCTCTCAATATGATGTGTTTTTAAAATGTTATTATGAAAAAATATTTTTGAGATTAATTCTTTGTCTGTTGCTTCATTTGCTATTATTTTCTCCCATTCGGAAGGCTGTCTTTTCACCTTGCTTATAGTTTCCTTTGCTGTGCAGAAGCTTTTAATTTTAATTAGGTCCCATTTGTTTATTTTTGCTTTTATTTCCAATATTCTGGGAGGTGGGTCATAAATCCTGCTGTGATTTATGTCAGAGAGTGTTTTGCCTATGTTCTCCTCTAGGAGTTGTATAGTTTCTGGTCTTACATTTAGATCTTTAATCCATTTTGAGTTTACTTTTGTGTATGGTGTTAGAAAGTGTTCTAGTTTCATTCTTTTACAAGTGGTTAACCAGTTTTCACAGAACCATTTGTCAAAGAGATTGTCTTTTCTCCATTGTATATTCTTGCCTCCTTTGTCAAAGATAAGGTGTCCATAGGTATGTGGATTTATCTCTGGCCTTTCAAATAGAAAGACTATATTTCTGTCTTTATGCCAGTACCATGCTGTCTTGATGACTGTGGCTTTGTAGTAGAGACTGAAGTCAGGCAGGTTGATTCCCCCAGTTCCATTCTTCTTTCTCAAGATTGCTTTGGCTATTCGAGGTTTTTTGCATTTCCATACAAATTGTGAAATTATTTGTTCTAGCTCTGTGAAAAATACCATTGGTAGCTTGATAGGGATTGCATTGAATCTATAGATTGCTTTGGGTAGTGTACTCATTTTCACTATATTGATTCTTCTGGTCCATGAACATGGTATATTTCTCCATCTATTAGTGTCCTCTTTGATTTCTTTCACCAGTGTTTTATAGTTTTCTATATATAGGTCTTTTGTTTCTTTAGGTAGACATATTCTTAAGTATTTTATTCTTTTCATTACAATGGTGGATGGAATTGTTTCCTTAATTTCTCTATTTTCTCATTATTAGTGTATAGGAATGCAAGGGATTTCTGTGTGTTGACTTTATATCCTGCAACTTTACTGTATTCATTGATTAACTCTAGTAATTTTCTGGTGGAGTCTTTAGGGTTTTCTATGTAGAGGATCATGTCACCTTCAAACACTGAGAGTTTTACTATATAGGTAGGTATCTCGATACTTTGTGGTCTTTTGGGCGTAGGTTGGTACGCTCAAATAGTCTCCTCTTTGGTCATTGGAAAACACCTGAAGTTGATCTTTCTCTAGATTTCTCAACTTTATTTTAATGTCACACAGCATGCTTCATATTCATAAATATTTTAGTTATTTCTTAAAAATAAGGACTCTTTTTCAAAATAAGCACAATATTTAGAATCAAATAATTTCACAATAATTCCTCACATCTGATGACAAAAATGAGAAAAGTTTATAAAGGTCCAGCCACTTTGTCTCATTGTGGGATTCTCTAAAGGGCAATTTTGTCTTCACAGTCTCCCTTTGGGTTAACGGAGAGTTTGTTGAACATGAATCAATTAATTATTTCCTCTGTCCAGTCAGGCTTCTCCTTCTTGCCTTTCACATGTATTGATCCTTAATAAATATATTTCACCCCAATTGCTATTTCAGCATCTGCTTTCAGGGAACCAAACTATGGCATAAATACTCCATGAATATGAACCACAAACTGCTTAACTATCTGTTCCAATTGCAAGAATAATCTCTCAAAATTATGTTCTACCTACTATATGCATTGTTGTTGATGCACTGCTAGTCTATAAATTCATATAAATGTATGTAAAGCTTCAGTTCAGTCACTCAGTCATGTCCGACTCTTTGTGACCCCATGAATCACAGCATGCCAGCTTAGACTACCTTATTTTTAGTACCAATAGCTACACCCAAGATCTTTTTAAAAACGAAGTGAACATTTTTATCATTTCTATGAATTTTCTACTGCCTCATCATGAATTCCTTCATAACATAATATTAATCAGAATATAGATTTTTTCTATTTCAGAATATCAGAATTTCAGCTTCAGGTGGTAAAGAAACTTGAAGGAATTTCTAAATGCATATTGGACTAATTACATTTAGAAGAACTGGTATCATTTTGCATTTTAGGGTTAAACTAATGGCAAGAGTGCAGAGGAAAGCATATCAATCATATCAATCATAGTCACTGGGTTTTTGCTTATAAATTTATGTGTCTGTTTCATAAACCAAATAAAAGATATACTGGTATCTTTTCCCTTGATAAAAGTATAAGACAACAACCTATTATATTTTCAGTAATGGATACTATCAACCTAGTGGCATTTGTCTATTCTGCTCATCTGCGAAGCCTACTTTCCTCACACACCCCATTTTTCAACCCTTGCTAAAATCTGTTACAAGGAAAAAGAATGCAGTACTAGGAACAGTCTATTTCACCAGTACCACAGTCAGCTCCAATGCTCACTCCAATGGTCAAGATTATCCTTCCCACCTAATAGATGCTTTCCATTTCAAAAGAATTGACGATTTAAGAAAAATTAAAAAAAAATATTTAAGAGTTGTGTGCAGGTGGAGTCAAGATAAAGTTACCATGGAAAGAGAATGCCATCTAGGATATTGGGGGAATGCCAGATAATGTAGGAGATCAATCCTGGGTGTTCATTGGAAGGACTGATGCTAAAGCTGAAACTCCAATATTTTGGCCACCTCATGCAATGAGTTGACTCACTGGAAAAGAGTCTGATGCTTGGAGGGATTGGGGATGGGAGGAGACAGGGACAACAGAGAATGAGATGGCTGGATAGCATCACCGACTCGATGGACATGAGTTTGTGTGAACTCCGGGAGTTGGTGATGGACAGGGAGGCCTGGCGTGCTGTGATTCATGGGGTCGCAAAGAGTCAGACACGACTGAGCGACTGAACTGAACTGATAATGCCCTGAGCATTTAAGGATGTTTTCATTCAGTTACAATAGCCCTGTTACAAGGGCCAAAAGTTGCTACACATAATCAGGCATTATCCCTGGTTTCTTTCTTCCAATTTGTCCTTACATTAATTAAATCTTTATTCTTAAACTGGAAATAGACACTTTCCTATAACTTTGATTCTCTCCTCCAGTTCCTAGCAATTCTCCAGACTCCTCTTTTATACCCCAGCATTTCTTCTCTCTCTTTCTTTATTCACTTGAACACTTCGTTATCTCACTTAAGTCAGATTAATACTTTCGCTCTGGACATTGGTCAAGCCAGTCTCAATAGTACAAATTTGACCATGGGAAATATGAAAGCACACCACACCCAAGATTTAATCTTACAATATTTAAACCTGAGTGGAATAAGTACTTTGTTCAAAATAGTTTAAATATGGTTCCTCAGTTAAGAAACCTTGTGACCTTAATATTCATCCAGAGTTCTAACTTATTTTATAGATTTTTTTCTTTTAGTTGCTGAACATTTTTCTTTATTATTGGAGTAAATAATACTTTCATTGGAAATGCAAATGCTTCCAAAATCTTTAGATTATAATTTTCTAGTGATTAATATTTTTCAGTGGCCATTAAAATTTTCTTAAAATGTGTATGATTTTAAGCTGTGAGAAAGTAGTCAATTTTTATTCAATCAATCAGCCAACAACTATTTGAAAGTTGACTGTGTGCAGTGAGGGAGAGGAAGAACAAGTATGGAATCAGGATTCCTGGGACAAATCTTATCTTCATTATGGTATCTGACACAGCCTCAAGCTACTCCATATTTTCATTATTAACTACTAAATAGAAACAAGATACTATTTTTCCTTCATACCTCACAAGGCAGGGGTCAAGTGAGATCATGCCTATGTGAACCCACCTTGTGAAGTGCAAAGCACTGTCCACAAATTCAAGATTTTAGTAGCATATTGTGTGAAACACTAGATGGGTGTTCGTTGCCTAGATACCTAGTACAACAACAGGTCTCCCTGCTGCTCTATAACCTCTTTTCACTACCTCATTTGTTGGGTGGGAAATAAAAAAGTGCACAGGAGAAAGGAATGTAAAATTAAAAGCCCATGAAAGTCTTGCCAGGAAGGTTTGGAAATAAGTTTGCTATTGTGAAACAAGCTTTCCTCTCACCCCCTATTAAAACATTTCCTTGTCTATTGATAGTTTTCCCTGAAATTTTCTGGAGGAACTTTTTTCAAATAAGCTTTCAGTAATACAAGGCTATCTTAATTTATAAAACCCATAAATTTTGATGAATGAAAATAGCTCTATACGTACATATGACAATAGATTTAATGAGTCAATGAAAAGTAGTGTACTTGCATAATTTAAAATTTTTTCCTAGCCAAAAGAGGCATAATATTCTGCTTTAAACCATTTTGTTTCAGAGTTTTGTCAGAGCTGGAAAAAATTGCAGTTCTATTAAAGAAAAGGCTTTTTTAAAATCAATGAAAAATATTAAAATTATACTAGGGAAAAATCTTTCAACTATGCTCCAAAATATTATTCCTATAATACTATGAAATTAGGCTATTGGAGAAGAAAGGAATTCTATTTGGGAAAGGCATATCACGTTTAAAATATCATTAAATTTTAATGTCCAAAATTAAGTCTATAACTCAAGCTTTGAGCAAAGCCACATCTAGCTTCTTGCTCAGCAGAGAGCATTATACCATGAAGCACAATTTTTCTTCATATTTTTATAGAATATAATCTAAAGTAACCTTGCCTCTAACTCTTTAGAGTTAATTTTTATGAATGTTTTTAATTAGAGGAAATGTTTCACAAGAGTAAGGATCTGGGCACTTGCCACATGCAGATAGAATTTTTTCTCTGACATGAATTTTTAAAGAAGCACACTGACAAACACTTCACAGTAGTGTTGAAATTGTAAAAACGGGAATGTAAGCACAGCAAAAGGACATATAGAGTATCATGCCAACAGATTTTGTCCCATGGACACATTTGTTCATGAAGCAAAGTGGACAGAAAGAATATTAAAAGCCCAAGAAGTGAATCTTAGTAGTGACAGATTGGTGCTATCATTGGCTTGGTCCCAATCTGAATGTATAATTTTCATACACTTTGCCTGATCTTGAAAATATAATTAAATACAATATTGGAATCTAACATTGGAAAACTCTACTTGACCAGAAAGACTGAAAATACAGTCAGCGACACTATTAAGATTCACTTGGCTCAGGTTTGCCAAGATTGGAAGAAGGGAAGTCAGATAGTTTTACACCTCACTGCTAGAGTGGAAAGTGAAAGTGAAACTCTGTTATATCTGACTCTGCAACCCCATGAACTATACAGTCCATGGAATTCTCCAGGCCAGAATCCTGGAGTGGGTGGTCTTTCCGTTCTCCAGGGGATCTTCCCAATCCAGGGATCAAACCCATGTCTCCCACACTGCAGGCAGATTCTTTACCAACTGAGATATCAAGGAAGCCCTGGACTAATAGACTCATATGTAATGGCCCTGGAGCCTAGGTAACAATCATAGAGAGGGTTGGAAGAGGCAGATGGACACCAAAATTCTGGAAATCCTACTAGTACAGCTCACATTTCCAGTTTTCTCTCCACTTACCTCAGTCTGAGAGATAACTGAACTGGTCTTAAAATTAACCAGGCTTTAAGCTTCAGAGAAGAGGTAAATATTTTAATAGAATCAAATTAAACAGTGAAAGGGCCAAAGAAAAACGCATTCTCATTGTTCAGGAGGGAAAACAAGTTAAAGAACCGTTATTTAGAATATGTTTATTTCCTGTATTTTGCATTTATTAGCTAGGATGCTCTCTGATTTAACACAGTATTTGTATTAATTATGTAGGAAAACGGAGAAGGCAATGGCAAGCCACTCCAGTACTCTTGCCTAGAAAATCCCATGGATGGAGAAGCCTGGTAGGCTGCAGTCCATGGGGTCGCTAAGGGTCGGAGACGACTGAGCGACTTCACTTTTCACTTTCACACATTGGAGAAGGAAATGGCAACCCACTCCAGTGTTCTTGCCTGGAGAATCCCAGGGACGGGGGAGCCTGTTGGGCTTCCGTCTATGGGGTCACACAGAGTCGGACACGACTGAAGTGACTTAGCAGCAGCATGTAGGAAAAATGAAATATACCTTATATATTTTTCTTATATCCAACAGCTTACTGAAGATTTTCATTGGTTTTAATAATTTTTTGTTGCTATCTTAGCTTTCTAGTTAAACGATCACATCATCTACAAATACTGACAGTGCCTCTCCCTCATTTCCAACCCTCATAGTTTTCATTTCTTATAAGGACTTACCTTACTAAGATCTCCTCCAAAACATTGAACAGAAATGTTAACAATAGACGTTCCTGCCTTCTTACTGATATTGAAGAGAACAATACAGAAAACTATTAAGAATAATTGTTTTAGGTTTTTGTTAGATACTTTTGATCTAAATGTAAGACCACAAACTATAAAACTCCTAGAGGAAAACATAGGCAAAACACTCTCTGACATAAATCACAGCAGGATCCTCCATGACCCACCTCCCAGAATATTGGAAATAAAAGCAAAAATAAACAAATGGGACCTGATTAAAATTAAAAACTTCTGCACAGCAAAGGAAACTATAAGCAAGGTGAAAAGACAGCCTTCAGAATGGGAGAAAATAATCGCAAATGAAACAACTGACAAAGAATTAATCTCCAAAATATACAAGCAGTGCCTGAAGCTCAATTCCAGAAAAATAAACGACCCAATCAAAAAATGGGCCAAAGAACTAAACAGACATTTCTCCAAAGAAGACATACAGATGGCTAACAAACACATGAAAAAATGTTCAACATCCCTCATAATCAGAGAAATGCAAATCAAAACCACAATGAGATACCATTTCACACCAGTCAGAATGGCTGCTATCCAAAAGTCTACATGCAATAAATGCTGGAGAGGGTGTGGAGAGAAGGGAACCCTCTTACACAGTTGGTGGGAATGCAAACTAGTACAGCCACTATGGAGAACAGTGTGGAGATTCCTCAAAAAACTGGAAATAGAACTGCCATATGATCCAGCAATCGCACTCCTGGGCATACACACCGAGGAAACCAGAATTGAAAGAGACACATGTACTCCAATGTTCATCGCAGCACTGTTTATAATAGCCAGGACATGGAAGCAACCTAGATGTCCATCTGCAGACGAATGGATAAGAAAGCTTTGGTACATATACACAATGGAGTATTACTCAGCCATTAAAAAGAATGCATTTGAATCAGTTCTAATGAGGTGTATGAAACTGGAGCCTATTATTCAAGGTGAAGTAAGCCAGAAAGTAAAACACCAATACAGTATACTAACGCATACATATGGAATTTAGAAAGATGGTAATGATAACCCTGTATGTGAGACACAGATGTATAGAACAGTCTTTTGGACTCTGTGGGAGAGGGCGAGGGTGGCATGATTTGGGAGAATGGCATTGAAACATGTATACTGTCATATGTAAAACAAATCTCCAGTCCAGGTTCGACGCATGATACAGGATGCTCAGGGCTGGTGTACAGGGATGACCCAGAGGGAGGATAAGGGTGGGAGGGGAGTTCAGGAAAGGGAACTCATGTACACCCAGGGCGGATTCATGTCAATGTATGGCAAAACCAACCAATATAATATTGTAAAATAATTAGCCAAAAATAAAAAATAAATAAAACAATAGAGAAAGGTAAAAAATAAAACTATTTTCTTCTACTGTCAATTAGCCAAAATATTTTATAGTGAGTGACCACTGAATTTTATCATTTTTTGCATTTTTTGCATTTACTGAGATAACATGCTAATACATTAAATTCAGTTTAATATCAAACTACTATTTCAGTGTTAGGATAAACCAAAATTGATTCTGATGTATTTATCTTTTGAAATACCCTAGACACAGTTTGCTAATATTTCTAAGTGTTTTAATTATATTTCTAAGTGAAATTAGACTAAAATTTCCATCCTGTTTTATTTTTCTAGCTATTATTAGGGAATGTTAATAGAGTAATTTTAAGAATTTTACTCTTCTTCTATAATATAGAAATCTTGTATAAGATCAGAGTTACTTGTTCTTTGAAAATTTGATAGAATATGGGTCTGGTGGATTTCTTTGGGCTAAGATTTTAGATGCAAATTCATTTTATTTAATTTTTATAAAATTATACACACATTCTTTTTCACCAAGAGTCACTCCTGCTAAATTATAGCTTTAACGAATTTTTCCAGTTATTCTGTTTCAATATCATTGATATATAGCTATTTATATTCTTTTATTCACTCTTTAATTGCTGATATATTTATAGATATTGTCCCTTTAGGAGAAGGCAATGGCAATCCACTCCAGTACTCTTGCCTGGAGAATCCCATGGATGGAGGAGCCTGGTAGGCTGCAGTCCATGGGGTCACTAAGAGTCCGACACGACTGAGTGACATCACTTTCACTTTTCACTTTCATGCATTGGAGAAGGAAATGGCAGCCCACTCCAGTGTTCTTGCCTGGAGAATCCTGGGGACAGCGGAGCCTGGTGGGCTGCCCTCTATGGGGTCGCACAGAGTCGGACACGACTGAAGTGACTTAGCAGCAGCAGCAGCATGGTCCCTTTAAAAATCATAATGATTTTTTTATTTATACCTCTTCCATCTTTTCCTAAATCAGTCCTACTTGAGATTTGTCTATTGTACCAGTCTTTACAGGGATTTTTTTTTTTTTTTTTAGATCTGTTGATCTTATCGTTATTTTCTATTTTACTATTTCTGCTGTTAAATTTTACATATCTTTACTTCTAATTTCTTTGAGCTTATGTCATTACATTTTTCTAACTTCGTTTTAATTTTAGTACTGCCTTACTCTGCAAGTTACAATGGGCAATATTTAAATTACTAGTAAATTCTAATACTTTAAAAATTTTATATTAAATTTCTTTGTCTATTATTTAGATGTGTTTCTTAACAAATATATATGGTTTTATATATGTTTTATCAAGTTCTAATACAAATGCTTTTCATTGGAGAACAGGTGTGATTAAATCTATATTTGAATTTTGTTGAAAATCTCTTTATTACCTAGTTTATGAGAAACTTTTGTAAAGGTTTCAGTTATACAATAAAATCATATATGTTTTAATTTCAGCTTTAATTAAGGCAAAACTGTTACTGTGTTACTCAATAATTATTGAATGTTTGTTATTTCAATAATTGACAGAATGTTGGGAAAATCTCTTCCTATATGGTATTTTTGTATTTTCTTCCCTGTAGTCTTGTAAAGTTCTGCTGTATATGATTTTGAAGATACACTATTTCATACATACAATTTTAGAATTGCTGTATCTTTCTAGAGAATTAAAAACTTTCATCATTTTGTAGTGAATTGATTTTTGTTTTTCAGGAATGACTTTGTCAGCATTTAATCTGATTAAAACTGGTACTTGCTATTTGGATAGTATTTTCCTGCAATATATATTTTCACTCTTTTATTTAAATGTTTCCACATTCTTGTATAGTCAATGTCTCTTATGAACAACATATAGAATTAGAGTAAAATAAGTTTTATCACAATTAACATGTGGTCATGTGCTCAGTCGCGCCTGACTTTTTGCGACCCCCCTGGATTCCAGGTACCTCTGTCCATGGGATTTCCCAGGCAAATTACAGAGAAGGTTGCCATTTCTTTTTCCAAGGGATCTTCCTGACCCAGGGATCAAAACTGTGTCTCCTGTGGCTCCTATATTGCAGGCAGATTCTTTACTTACTGAGCCATCAGGGAATATACACATAAAAGCACAAAATAAGGCCACCTCAATTTAATAAGAATAAACTTGAAAAATATTAGAGATTTATTAAAAATTATTAAAACCTCAGGAATTAGTTAGCTAGACTAGCTAAGAAATTTTGAGAAAATAATAATAACCGAGGGTTTGAAAACACAGACTTTAAAGTGCAGTATGAAGACAAAATAATTTAAATACCTTAATACTCCCACCAGAATAAACAACCTAGCCAATTGAAGAAAACAAAAACTCTATCCCAAAACCTGTAAATAAGTATAAGAATTTGATATATGATTGAAGAAAATATTAGTCCTTCAGAAATGTTAATAAATAGAATAACTGTGATATAAATTTTATAAAAAGAATAATATAAATGATGGAATATATGACAGGAATAACTCTCTAATGAATTAAAAAGAAATATACAATTTTATTTGTACTTTTTCTCACTCTATATTCCCAAATAGATTTTAGATTTGTGAAGACTATCTAAGTAACCATTAAGAAAATGATGTAACTAGAAGACAATATGTATAAAAAGGAAACTGTATAAAAATTATCAGAGTTGCTCTGAGAGCTATTGTTTTCAGTGGCTTAATGTGTCTAACTTTTTGTGACCCCAAGGACTGCAGCACACCAGGTTTCCCTGTCCTTTACCATCTCCCTGAGAGCTATACCCATAGTGTAATCTTTTAACATACAATAGCCCCTATCACAAGTAAATGCAGAGCAAGCATTAACATTACATTCAACTAACAAAAATTGTAACTCTTACTTCCTATTTGGGGCAATTACAAATAGGATGGAGAGAATGAGTGAGCATTAGGCAGAGATGAAATAGACAAAGTTATCAGGATAGTGATATTTTTTACTGGATCATAAAAATATCAGTAATGATCCATGGAGAGTTGTATGCTCTTTTGTTTTCTATCTGTGTGTCACTTTTTCCTTAAATATTTATCTATTTGGCTGTGCAGGTCTTAGATGCGGCATGTGGGATCTAACCCTGATCAGGGATTGAACCCGGGCCCCCTGCATTGGGAACTTGGAGTCTTAGCCACTGGACCACCAGGGAAGTCCAGAAAGTTCTTAAGTTCATCATTCTCTGCAACTTGGCAATAAATGTCTTCCACTGAAGCAAAGACAACCTTGTATCTGACAACTTCTCATATTCCCACAATACCTTTAATTACTATCTCCTCATTGAATTATACTGACTTTTTATATCCCAATATAGTCAATATATATATAAGCTCAGTTTATGTGGTAACCCTGCTGTGGCCACCTGGTCTCCATTGGAAGGAGCCGAGAAGGAATACTGGTGCCTTTTGGGTTTTGCTACAGACTGCCTTTCTCCAGCTTCCTCATCTTCCAGAGCTAGAGACAAGAGGGAGCCACAGAGCTTTTGATGTATCATTTAAGATCAATTTTCTCAATCTCCATGTCACCATTACTAGATGAAATCAGGCCCCTGGAACACAGTATAATTTGAAACTGCCTCAGCTGACCTCCTATCAGCTCTCAAGTCTCTCCATCAGTGCCTGCCTTGAGATCATGAGGACAGTCCCATTTTGCCCCTTATCCCTGAATGTATCCTCATCACCAGAAGCTAAGAATTCCCAGGTCATCCCTCATCCTCAAAACTAATCCTCAGATTGCCTTGTATTGCCATCAACTCTTCTGACTCCAGCCTCTAAACCCATCCACCTCCTGAAACACTTTCACAACTGGATCCTCTGAACTGGTGGCCAGTCATCAGCAGAATCTCCCACATCCTCCAACCCTTCTGAAGGTTTCCTTCTATTTCTTGTTTAACCAAAATCAGTTTAAGCCTATCATCCTTACAAGAAGGGAAAATTTACCTTCACCTTTCCTGTCTCCAGTGTTTGAGGTGGAATGGATTCTTCCTCATTGCCACTTTCAGAGCATTCTTCCTCAATTCTGTATCATCCTAGCTTTGAATCTCCTGGCAGAGCTATCATGGTCACTTCCTCTCATTTCTTGATAATTTAAGTCCCTTGTATATTGCTGTCACTCTTTCCAACAACACCCCTGTTTTATTTTTGGTGATTTCAATTTTCATGCATGTGATCATTTAAATTCTTGGCCATCCAGGTCCCTGACTTTTTCTCTTCCAAAAATTTAGTTGTTCACCCTGCATCACACATTCACAATCCTATTCTTACAAATCTTGGCATTATCTCCATTACTATATTCCCTCCAAAATGATAATTTCTTGCATTTTGATTCATCTACCTGTCACTTCATTGCCTTCAAGCTAACTCAACTTTGTTGTTCCATTCCAGTAAGTGTTTAATTAGACCCAGATACAGAACTATTGATCCTAAGGACCCTATTGATCCTTTTCATTGGCCCTAGTCACCCTCATGTCCTTCCTTTCCACTCATTAAAAACCATGTACCATAATTACAATCACCCACTTCTATTTATTGCTGCCTTCAGCATTCCTCTCTTTACAATAGTCCCTGACATAAATACAATTCTGATTAAATCTAATTCTCTAAATACTCTATCTGCTGCTGCTGCTGCTAAGTCGCTTCAGTTGTGTCAGACTCTGTGCAACCCCATAGATGGCAGCCCACTAGGCTCCCCTGTCCCTGGGATTCTCCAGGCAAGAACACTGGAGTGGGTTGCCATTTCCTTCTCCATGCTTTATCTAGACATATGCAATTAAATATGACTGGAGAAAAACAGATAAATATATTCTCTAGCTTACGTTCTTTTCATGACCAAAATCTCAAGTGACTCTTGATGTTGCTCAACAATCCTGCCTCACTGTACTAGTACATTTACTCTCCCATTCTCTTTAAGGAAAAAATGCAAATTTTGCATTTTATTCAAATCACTGGGATATTTAGCCAAAATTTACCTTAAGGAATTACATTTATTCCTACTCCGCTGAGAAGGTAGAGACAATAGAAGATCTACAGGTCCCATCAGTATACCTAACCACCTCTCGATCCTTGTAGTCACATAAATGAGGTTTAAGTTTAAGATTATGGTTCCAAAATGTACTCTTACCTTTGTTCTTAGTATGGAAGAACTGCTTATTTCCCTACTCATAACCAACCTCCAACTTGTGTACTAGGTCTCATCTTCTCTCACCTATGCAAAGATCTACTCTTTCAGAAATTCTTTCTGGTCCTTATTTAATGAGTTGTTCATTCTTTAGCGATTACTCCTATTGACCAAAAATAAAATCTAAACTCTTCTCTGGGTACCACTTCATTTCTCTGTTCCCCTTTTCGTCAAAGTTTCTCAAGCATTTATATTGGGTTGGCCAAAAATGTTTGTTTGGGTTTTAATGTTTCAAATTCCTCTCTCCTTATTCTCTTTCAAACTTCAAGAAAATGTATGCTCTTACTTATAGTGGACCAGCCTCGATATGGCCCAGGTTATCCTCGGGATGAACGGCATCGGCGTCAGCGAGAGAGAGAGAAAGAGAGAGAGAGACAGGGGTTGATGATTTCTTGGTTTACGCAGGAAACCAATAAAACCCCAGCATGGGGTTTGCTCTGTTTACATAGGCCGCAGGAGCCCTCTCGAATCACTGGAGGCACCCCACCAGGGCACCCCCTCGAGTGGGTCTTAGAAGTCCAAGCAGATAAGTAAACGCAGAGGGCCCAGCGCTCCAAGGATCTCAACCAGAAAAAGGAGAATAGAGAAAAGGACGGAAAAAGAGAAAGAACGACATGGGGAGACCAAGCTTCAGTGAGCAAGGCCCAAAATATTTTCCAGTGCTGCTTTTATACCCTAAGTTGTGCACATAAAAAATAGAGAAAGAGAGATAGAGAGTCACGCCAAAATCATGCGGGGTCAGCAGTCTTGACCCTTATCAGGATCAGGGCTCATTTTTGTATGTCTCGTGATATACAAAAGTTTTGGGTGGTTTACATCATCTTCTGGCCAGGAGGCCTGCTAACAGTTTATGGCCCTCTCTCCTAACAAAGGTTAGTTAGCTAGAAAAAGTCTTATATTCTCTTAAGGTGATTTTCCTAAAGTCAGGTGCTAGACACATGACAAAGTTACATTCCTATAAGGCAAGGGTGTAGTGAGCTACAAGAAAGGAATTTATTAAGATCTGATGTGGTTAAATCAAAGCCTACTGCTTATTTTCTCTATATGTGATTAATATATTTCCAAGGATACAATAGATAAACTTTGCAGCAAGCATTGATTCAACAATGAAATCTTTTTTAGTACTACTCTAATGATTTTAACTGCTTCAACAAATTCCTGTATTTTAGAATATTAGGCTTTCTGTCCTTGCATGGCTGGGAGGCTGTAAACAGTCACACTCGTAGTTCTAAGAGCCCGGACAAACTTGTCATGCAAGTTAGAAAGCTATCAGAGGGGCTTGGATTGGAACACTCCTATTAAGCCGAGGAGAACTTTTAAACTACAGCTCTGAATTAATGTTTTCAGAGAAAGGTGGTTGGGGGGAAGCCCCCGTAAGTATTAGAGGACTTGGTAAGAGGCGTAAGATAGTAAGGCAGTCAGACTCCGGTTTTCTTTGGGGTAGATGCTCAGGTAAGTCCAGGGGGTTCCTCGAGTCCTGATTAGCCTTTGCCCGTCAGGCCTCTTCCCTAATTGACCTTTGCCACGGGTAGGAGTTCCCTCGCTGGCTCCCAGCACTTACTGATTCACAAAAATATACACATATTTTCAAGGTAACCAATGAACTTAATAGTGCTAAATTCAATGATGAGTCTTCATCTTATATACTTAACAGCATTATTGGACCTAATAAATTTTCTTCACCAAAATATTTTCTCCCCTTCTGTGCTACACTCTTGGTTTTCATCTTGCCTCAGTGGGGTCTTCTCTGTCTGCACTTATCAGTCTATATACCTCTTCTCTTTCTACACTCAAACCTTTTATATTAATAAAATCATGTAGTTTTATTTATTTTTTTAGTTTTATGTTTGACAAGCTATTTTTAAGCTGATGGCTTTCAAAGTTATGTTTCCAGCCTATATCTCCCTCTACACTCAAGACTTGTATGTACAAATGTTTTTTCACAATGTCATATTTTTCTTTAACTACATGAAAAATTTTGAGGTTTATTTTTTATTTCATTGTTTCTCTCCTACTTCACAGTCAATCTATATCAAACCCATATCTCCCGCATTGCAGGCAGACTCTTTACTATCTGGAGCAACCAGGGAAGGCCTAACTTTAAAATATAGCAATAATATGACCATTTTTTACCATTGCTAATGCTACTGTTAATGTCCAGGTAACCAGTTTTTTCAGCCTGGTTATTGCAGTAACTCCTTAAGTGTCTTCTTACTTCCTTTCGCCTCTCACATTCCCAATGCCCATTCTCAATGGAACACCCAGAATGACTGTATTACAAATAAGTCAGATGATCTTACTTATCTACTTAAATCCCTCCAATGATTTCCCAACACAGAAATCAAGCCAATATCTTTACAGCGATCTACAAGGACTCAGATGAGCTGCCCGTCAGTACCCCTCACATCTCCTCTTCTACTACTCTGATCCAAATTCACTCTATTCCAATCACCTCCAATATCCCTAAGCCTTTAAATTCCTTCTTTCTGGAATGACCCTGTCAAGGTATCTAAAAGACTTGTTCCTTTAGCTTCTTTAAGTGAGGCATCCTTTGCCATCTACATAAAATGGCACCCTTCTTTCATATCCCATAATACTTCCCAGCTTTCTTAATTTACTTTAGTTTCCTTTATAACACTCACTAATATCCGATTATTTATTTGCATGTTTATTATATGTTTTATCACTTCAATTTTTATTAAAACTATAGCTTCCTGATAAAAAGTCCATTGAATTTTCCAGGCCAGAATACTGGAATGGGTAGCCTTTCCCTTCTCCAGGGGATCTTCCCAACCCAGGGATCAAATCCAGGTCTCCAAAATTGCAGGTAGATTCTTTACCAGCTGAGCCACCAGGGAAGCCCAGATACTGGAGTGGGTAAGCCTATCCCTTCTCCAGCAGATCTTCCCGACCCAGGAATCAAACTGGGGTCTCCTGCATTGCAGGAGGACTTTTTACTAATAGCTATGAGGGAAGCCCTTATTATATGCTTTATCACTTCAACGTTTTTAAAACTATAGCTTCCTGATAAGAAGTCATAGCTCTGTCCTTTATACATGACACTACTTAGAAGTCACTCTATAAAAGTTTATTGAATGTGTGAATAAATGAATAGGTACAGTATGTGCTCAAATGTTATTGCATGATGCAGTCAGCCCTGTTCTCTTACAAGCATCTATAACAAAGTCTGTAGCATGTATGTATCATGTCAGCATTTAATTATAAAATTATTTTTATCAATAGTTACTACTAAGAACTTCTCATATATGGAGACCATATTTTAGATTTATATTTGGCACAGTACTTTAATTACTGCTCAATTACTGATAGAAGCTCATAAAATCTTGTATACAGGTTAAGATACTCATTGATGGCATGGATCTAAAAGCACCAAGAAAATGCAACAAATTGTCTGTGATATTTATTTCCCTCTCTTCTTCCTGCTATTTGTTTTAAAGCAAAGTCAGTTAAGAAGTAATCTCATTAAGAAATCCTGAATTCTCAATTCTACTGTGTTCTATCCTATCACCAGAGAGGAGCTTATCAGTGATGAAATGTAGAATAAGAACAATTGAAGCAAAAAAAGAAAAAAAAACAGAAGGGAAATCAGAATTGGAATTCCTACTGCACGTGCAGATCTTTTGGACTTACTCTGAGGTACTGTTGGTTAATTAAACATCATGCAATAGATTGCAGTATCTTGAGCTTCCTTCTAGTTAGAATATTCATTCAACTGGGATGAGGCCGTGTGGACTTCAAAATGAATTAACACATGATATAGATACCTGTATATATAAGATTTAAGCATTTCAGAAATTCAGTAATGGCATATGACCAGAGAAATAATATGGCAAACTTGAATAACCACACTGTTGTAATATAATCAGGTAAAAAGGATCCTAAGAGTATATTTTCTTTACTTCAATGTAAAAGGAAGTTTCACTCCTTTTCTCGCCTATTCTTGAATTTAGTGCACCCCTTGGACATAGATGTTATCTTACATGTGACCCACTAGTTCATCACTGTAATTTATACCATCTCCTTGACAGAGATATAAACCACCTCTTCACAGGAGCATTTTACTTAAAGACACATATCAAGTCACCTTTCAAACTTCTCTTCTCCAGGCTAAATGATCTCAACTGCTCCATCTTTCCTTCATAGATTTTACTTTCCTTCATAATAATTTCCTTAAATTCTGTTTTTTTTCTTTCTTAAATTTCTAGATAGTTAGAGAACACATAACTGGACACATCATTTCAGAGGGTCTAAATCATGCACAATGAGAAACAGTAAGAGCCCTGACCTAAGGGATGAAAGGCCTGGATTGTAGTACAGTTTCAATTATTCATTAGAGTTGCCTTGGGCAAAGCACTTACCACCCTGAGTCTTAATTTTTACAAGTTTCAAAAACCAGATAAACATCCCATTTTATCTAACTAAGACTTTGGAGTAGGAAAATGTTTCTTGAAATATAAAGCATTTTGTAATTATGTATTGTTGTATTTCCTGCTAAACATAGACTAAAGGGAAATTGTGCCAATTAAATAAAAGTCACAGGAGGATTTTTTGCACACTAATACCTGAATACTAATTTTCTGTTTTGGGGAGAGTTGCAAATTATCATATAAAATGTGAGTCTTTGAACTTATTTACTAAGACATATTTTTTTAATGTGTATTATACTCTTCATTTCTTCATTAAAGACAGTAATAGGGAGGAGAGAACAATATAAAAAGATAACTAGTTAACTGCTTGTTTTTGTTTAAACTGTTTTCCCATTCAAGATATGACTACATTTCAATTGTGTGGAATTAAACATAAATGGGTATGTATTCAGCAGGGTGCAGGGGAAGTAGAAAGAAAAAAAATCTCCTTACGTAATGGGTGTTTTGTGGATGATTTTCTTCCCAGCATGCTAAAAATGTAATCACCAAATGTGATATAGAAATGCACAGTCTGGCGTTTCCTCTTTACAATCCTCCCATCACACACACACCGCTCTCGTGTTTACACAATTAGTTTCTGTTTAGTATGTTATTCAAATGAAGTATTCCTCATGTTTCTTTTTCTCCCTGTCTCAAGGCATTTGATATTTAAAAAACTCATTTTCTAAAACACGCACGATATAAATACTAGAAACAAATTAGATACCACCACAACCCCCTCCACTGCAAAAAATCTCTGAGTCCTTTGAGTCCACTGAAGTTCATCGACCTACACGATATGGAAACTGTAGAAGCATATAATTCACAAATCTCTAGTCAGTAGCATAAAATTAGTAGAGCCTTGGGTAGAGCAGACAAGGAACAGAACTGTTAGGGGAAGCACACTGATTGAAACTGCCCACCCTGGCCAGGCACCATAGTAACCATTTGTATGAGTTGTTTTACGACAAGAGGTCCTGGTAAGGAACATGGAACTAATAAGCCACTATCAACCGGAAGAGTTCAGGAAAGGTCAAAAGGAGACACCATACGTCTGACTACCACCCGGAATCCTTCTCTCTGGCATCTGTCTTGGCTGAACAAGGCATGCACCACCAGGAAGGACTCAGAGTCAGAATGATTGGCTAAAGACAACCCGGAAACTAATCCCATCACCATAAAACCCAAAACCGTGGCAGAGCTGTTTTCTTGGGTTCCCTTACCGTACTGCTCTCCACTCAGATGCCCTTTCCCAATAAAATCTCTTGCTTTGTCAACACATATGTCTCCTTGGACAATTCACTTCTGAGTGTTAGACAAGAGCCCAGTTTTGGGCCCTGGAAGGGGTCCCCTTTCCTTCAACAGAACCACCAGACCTTTCCATGGCGAAGATTGTGAATGACTTCTAAGAGAGTGAGAGGTACATCTTTATCTCTTCAAACTTCATTCTTAGCCTAAATATCTTGGAATAAATTCTTAAACATCTGCATTTCCAATTTCTTGCCCTAGCTTAGTAATCCAAAGTAATATTTTTGTTGGCTCTTGAAGGCTGAAAAAGTAAAATGAATATAAAAATTTTTCTACAATGCTATGGGTAGAAGGTTATAGAAAAAAAAGATATGTATAAGGTTCTTTGGTTACAAATACCAGGAACTCACTTCAAACTACTCAAAGCAAAAGAAATATATTGTGAAGAATACTGTGCTCAATGACCACCACTTGAGGAGTGATGAAAGTTCTCAGAAAAAATGATTTTCAGCTGGGTGGACACCCAGACCTGGGTTTCTCAAAGGACTAGACAGAGGAAAATAATAAAGTATATGCTTTGTTTCAAGAGTCTCACCTCCATTCCCTTTCTCAGAAGTTATTTTTTCTTCTCTTTCAATATCCACTCTTCGCCAAAGTAACTGTGAGTCTCATGCTTCCTGGAAAATCTGCTTTTCAAAAATCACTCTATTTTAGCACCTAATATCTCTCAACTTCAATGTTCACACTTCCAAATGGGAGCTAAAGATGCCTGCCTCCCAGAGGTAAGATAACAATACCAAGACAAGACAATGTATGTGAGAAATTTATCACAGTGCTTAGTGTATAATCTATGCTCAGTAAAGATCTTTATTTTTGCTTTCTAATCCTTAAATCATAGTCACAAGTTAGTGACATAATGTGAGATTTTTCTCAAGGATATACGGATGAAGAAGAGAGTCTTAAGGAGCAGAGATTTTATGTATCTACCTCTTGGAGTGGATACCATAAAGAACACTAATAAAAATGTGCCAACAGTATATTTATTATCAGAGAACAGTTAGAGTTGAATGGACAGCTACAACATTCTATTGCTTTGAACACTCATGCTACTTTCAACAAAAATGCCCTTCTGGATATATAATTGTAGGTAACATACAAGGCAAAAATTCTACTGTGGTTAATTATTTATACTTAATTACTTAATTGTACTCAACATGTGTTTCTCCTGGGGAAAATCATAAAATTTACAATTAAATATGATTTTTACTTAAGAATTTCCCCAGTGGTTCTGGACTACTGAGTCCCTATATAACTTCTGTTTGTTTTTCTGACAATTTGTCAATATACCACACAAAGTTATGGAAATTATTCTACATCGCATGTGACATCTTTCAGTGAAATGATGGAAAATCATGATCTTTATGTCAACAGCACTCAAAAGATAGCTAATTAGATTTTTAAATCTTTAGGCTCTATAGAATTTAAAAGTCAGACACTGGGAATTATTAAAAGAAAAGAGACCGACAGTTCTGTCTACAGACTTTATTGATTACAACAAAATATTTATATGCCCACATAGTAGGGAAAAAAGTACTCTAAATATTTTGCTATAAAGACTTCAGGGGCTTTTATATAGAATGCCAAGGAAATGTTAAAGCCTTTCATAAATCTCCAGTAACAGAATTCAAAAAATTGGTGTATTCTACAAATAAGCAATGAGCACTGTACTTACAAACAGATTACCCGCTGGACTCATTACTTAATCACTCTTCAAAAACATGGCAAAGAGGACCAGTTTCTTAAGAAACTGCAGTAGGTTACTCACCACCAAGTGATGAATGTTTCCTGGTAGGATTGGAGGTGAGGGTGATATTGTAATAGGCAAATAAAAAGACAACATTTTTTGGAAGCGATGGGTTTAGAGTATCTAAAAAGAAAGTCCAAATATATTTCTAGTCTCTCTATAATTGGAACAGTCTTAAAAACTTCATGGGAAAAAGACTAATATTTACTCATTTATTATCTGCAATGATGAAAGGAAGTAAATTGAATGAGAAAAAAAAGACCACTTAGTGAGACAATGCCTTTTTTCCTCTAGCTTAAACACATTTATTTCTTCCAAGAATATTTTATGTTCTCAGTTGTGCAATTTACAAATATGAATTGAACTGTACACAATTTCAACCTTGTGGGGGATGACAAAGATTATATTTCCTACTTTATATATGTTGGAAATTAAAACTATACTTAGCAATTTCCTTGGATGGCTTGATGAGAAGCAAAAGGCATGACCACTCTTTCAAATCAGCACAGCTATTCTGTACCCTGCTGATTTTCTTACAATTCTAGAATAGACAGAAAGGGAGAGTGTTATTAATAATAGAATCAAAAACCTCATAAGAAGTTTCATTAAGCAAGAAACTATCACCCGGGAAGAACTCAAGCAGATCTCCATTAGAAATATACAAATAATGAAGAGAGATATTTTTAGATTTGTTTCTGTGATGATTTAATGTTTGAAAACACCCTTTGTTCTTCACCTCCGATTCTAGTCCTTTTATATAATTTCCCCATTTTGGCTGCATCTGCTTGTTCAAAAAGTAAGTCTCTCTGCTGTTAAAAACCCAGCTCGAAAAGACCACCAAGTACAAAGCACATATTTAATAAACGACTTGCATCCAAAATATAAAAAGAACTTTTAAAACTCAACAGTAAGAAAACAAGAATTCACCTGCAATCCAGGAGACCCTAGCTTGATTCCTGGGTGGGGAAGATCCACTGGAGAAGGGATAGGCTACCCACTCCAGTATTCTTGGGCTTCCCTGGTGGCTCAGCTGGTAAAGAACCTGCCTGCGATGGGGGAGAGCTGGGTTTGATCCCTGGGTTTGGAAGATTCCCCTGGAGAAGGGAAAGTCTACCCATTCCAGTATTCTTGTCTGGAGAATTCCATGGAGTGTATAGTCCCATGGGGTCTCAAATAGACATGACTGAGCGACTTTCACTTTTTAAGAAAACAAACTCAATTAAAAAGTGAACAAAATTTCTAAACCGATACTTCACCAAAATGATGTACTGATGGCAAATAAGCATATGAAAAGACACTTAGTGTCATATGGTATTAGTGAATTGTGAATTAAAACAACAATAAACCAGTTCATATTTTCTAGAATGACTAAATTCCAGAAAACACAACACCAAATGTTGGTGAGGGTATGGAACAACAAAAATTCTTACTCATTGCTACAGGGACCGCAAAACAGAATGCAAAATGCTACAGCCACCTTGGAAAACATTTTGACAAGTTTCGCAAAGCTAAACATAGTCTCACCATTTGATTCAGCAATCATACACCTTGGTGTATATCCAACTAGTTTGAAAACATATTCACACAAAAACCTACATGAGAACATTTACAACAGTCACTTTATTCGTGATTGCCAAAACATGAAGCAACCAGGATGTCTTTTGGTAGATAAATGGATAAACCAGGGTACATTCAGAAAATTGAATGTTATTCAGTGATAAAAAGAAATGAGTTACCAAATCATGAGAAGGCCGATGAACCCTACTTGCATATTGCTAAGTGAAATAAGCCATTCTGAAAAGGCTATGTGCCATATAATTCCAATTGTGTGACCTTTTGAAAAGGCAAAACTATAGAAACTAAAAAATATCAGTGGTTTCCAGGGCACGTGGTAGTGGGGGGATGTATAGGTAGAACACAGGGACTTTTAGGGCAGTGAACCTATTCTGTATGATAATGTAATTGCGACTACATGACCTTATGAATTTGGCAAAATCTATCAAACCATGCAACGAAAGTTAACCCTCATGTAACTATGGACTTTAGTTAACAATAATATGTCAATGTTGGCTCATCATTTGTAGCATACATATCACACCAACGCAAGATGCTAGCAATGGAGGGAACCTAAGACAGGTGAGGAAGAGTATATAGAAATTCTTTGTATTTTCTGCTTTGTTTTCCTGTAAACCTAAAAATGCTCTAAAAACAGAGTCTATTAATTAAAAAATAAATAAAAGGCCACCAGGAAAAGATTTGTAGTTTAAAAAAAAGAAAAAAAACTTTAGAATTCACTTTTTATAGCAAGAAAACATAAACCAGAGAAACTTTAGGGTCTTGGGAATAGCTTGTTATAAGACTGAGCTTGATAATTTTAAAGAGGAACAGGGGAAGCCATGGTCAGTTTGTCTTGAATGCTGTTTGAGGTAGGAACAACAAGCATATGAATAATTTTTACTCCAAAAGCTGGAAGATTAAAGCTAGTCTACAGATATCATTGGCAGAGAAGCAGTAGTCACTTATGTTAGTCAAAAGAGGGGATGTTCAAGTCATTTTTGTGGTCATGGAAAAGTTTTCTGTCTTCCAAAACATGGCTATAGAGTGGACTTGCCGAGAATGGTCTATATTTTCTGATCATTCATTTTAATTGGGATCATCATGGCTTAGATATTACTGAGCCTGTTTTTCACTTGCTCATTATAAGAATGTGATAATAATTAAATAAATCACACCAAGTCTTCCTTGATAAGCTAAAATACCTGAGGTGCTTTCCTGATTAGCCATCTGATATTATGCAAGTAGCTCACAAACCTCAAATGGCTATTTCAAAGAATGTCTGACTTCTACTTTACAACCAAATTTAAATCATAGTTATTATTCAGAATACTTTGAGATGCAAGGAACATACAATATGAATGGACTGACAAAAAATAGGGATAAATTATTAGTCATAGCAAGATAATACATACTTATGATTCTTCTAGGTTTGGTAAATTCTGAGGTTTAATGACACTATTAAGGACCCAGGTTTTCTTTATTGTCTCCAATCTACAATCCTCAATGTGTTGGCTTTTATCAATAGGCTTGTCTCCTCATGGTCTCAAGATGGGAGGCATTATATCCCCACACAATAATAAAAAGAGACTGCACTTTGTCCCATCTTAAGCCTGAGAGTAACTTTTCAGCATCTTCCTCTTTATGCATCTTCTTGTATTTGCAACATAGTTTCATAACCTGAAATAAAACTATATGTGTCATTGCATAGGTTCCCTATGTCTGGGACTAAGTCCAGCAAATATTCTTTGAATTTAGACCAAAAGTTAGCAAACATTTTCTGTAGAGGGGAAGAGAGCAATCATATTAGGCTTTGCAGAATAAGTCTCTATTGCATATTCTTGTGTTTTTTTTTCTTTACAACTCCTTAAAAAAGTAAAAAATATTCATAGCTTTAAGGCTGAGGAAGAACTGGCTTTCAAAAATAATGATGATAAACTATAGTATGTTTTATGTTTTTATCATGAATATAATTCAACAAATAATCATTGAGCATTTTCTATGTGCCAGGCATGGAGACTGCAATTATGCATAAGTGAGCCAGGTTCTTATTCTGACAAGAAGTACTGCACTGAGAAAGTAATTATATAATTACAGGAAATCACTGAGTACAGTGAATCTTTAGATTTCAGAGCTTCCTTATAAAAGAGAAGTAGCAACCAGAAATCTTGTTTTAAAGCTCATATTCAGAAGAATGTTCCTTATTTAGCTCTTCTTCTCAAATAGCATGCATTCTTTGATTATCTTCGTGTCCAAGCCTGTGTGAAGAATTATGTGCTTCTATTATGATAGCACTTTTTCTTTCTGTTGGGTTCTTCTTCTTTTGACTGTTCACCTTCAATGTGCTCCATGAGTAAGTTTATATTTCTTCTTTGAGCAAGTTGGGACAATCTTTGTATATGCAGTCAGGAACCAGTTCCTTATGTGGCATTATAGAGCTTGTGATCTTGGTGGAACAGTTAGGGTGGTATCTCTATGGTCCACATCTCTCATAAGGGTCCATATATCATATCCTTGAAAGATTGTAGTTTCACTTTAGAACAAGTTCCCAA
Source organism: Moschus berezovskii (assembly GCF_049115385.1). NCBI lineage: Eukaryota > Metazoa > Chordata > Mammalia > Artiodactyla > Moschidae > Moschus > Moschus berezovskii. The sequence goes on along the minus strand of NC_142461.1, from coordinate 95,723,361 downwards.
TTCGCAAAGTTGAAAGAGTACATATATATAAGTTAGTTTATGAATAAAAGAGATGAGTGAGTGAAGTGGCTCAATTGTGTCTGACTCTTTGTGACCCCATGGACTGTAGCCTACCATGCTCCATTCATGGGATTTTCCAGGCAAGAGTACTGGAGTGGGTTGCCATTTTCTTCTCCAGAGGGTCTTCCCAACCCAGGGATCGAACCCTAGTCTCCCACGTTGCAGGCAAATGCTTTACCTTCTGAGCCACCAGGATGATCCAAAAGAGATGTGATGCCTTAATCAGTTTTGGACAACAAGCAACCCCAGGATTTCAGAGGTGGTTTACATGATCATTTTTTCCACCTATGTGACATGTATGCTGCAGGTAGGCTATGCCTGTGTTGGGAGTGATCAGCTATCCACCATCATTTCATTCTGGAATACAGACTAAAGCAAAAGCCCTTATCTGGGATGTTTTGATTTTATGGCAGAGGACAAAAGAGAAGACCAAGATGAATTGAGAAATCATATTTAGAGATTCTCCGTTATGCTCTTTAGATGTAGCCAAGGATGATGATGATATAATAAAGACAAAAGTTAGAGCATCAAAGGTTTACTAATATCTTGAACAGTCAGAGGGTCTTTGTTCCAGGCTCTTGGGTTCTTTCTAAAAAAAAAAAAAAAATTCTATTACAGTCAGCTCCATAAACAATCACTATCTCCACAATTTCTTTTGAACATAGTTCTTTCTCCTAACTTAATTTCCATACTTTGAGAATATCAGGGTTTTGTGAATTATGTCCTTTTTAGCAGAGCAATTTTTAGAGTCCAACAGAAAGACCACCTTAATCTACTCAAAAATCATAACATGGTACATAACAAGGCCATGATTGGTATTTAGACTGTAGTTCAAGAGATTTCCTAACTCTTGAAGAATCATTCCATTTTACAATTCTGCAAGTTCCAGAAATTCTGGGATCTGTATCTCCTTTCATCCCTACCTTCAAACATCAATTTTTTTTCCAGCCTCAGCTTTCTTGCAGTGCTTTCTCAAATGCACCGAATAACAACCAATTCACGCTAGTAACGTACTGTTTTGAAACCTTTTTCCCTAAAGCCACAGCCCTTTACTGTATACCAACTACCTTCCAAACAATCTCAAACAAAAATATTACAAAACATTTTGGCACTGTATAACAATTTTCCAGTTTCCAATAATAGTTTCTCTTCCTCTGACATCCAGAATAAAAGCTATGTCACATATATTAGGCATTTTTGTTACAGCAGCCCACAAAGTTTAGCAGCTATTTGCTCAACTGGACATTTCTGCTGCTGTAACAGATAACCCCCTTAGCTCAATGGATTACCTCAGAAGCATTTTGTTTTTCTCACGTTACATGCAAACTATGATTGGGCTATGGCTGCTGTGTCAGTGTTTAACTCTGCTTGGATCTGCTGTGGGCCCTCTCATTTCTGAACTCACTGTGGAGATATCTTCCCTGCCTGGGACATGTTTTTATGGCAGCAGGCCAAAGCAAGAGGTTAAAATGAACCGTGAAAGCTTTTTCAAAACCTATGTCATATTTGCTCATATCCATCACCTTGAGAGAACAGGGAAATATGTCCTACCAGAGGGAGGTACCAGGCCACAGGGCAATAGGTGGTGGAGAGGTAAAGAGAGGGAGTGAATACACCTTTTTTATTTTAATTTTTTTTTTATGTGGACTATATTGAATTTGTTACAATATTGCTTCTGTTTTATGTTTTGGTTTTTTGGCCGTGGGGCATGTGGTATTTTATCTCCCCAAGCAGGGATAAAACCTGCACCCCTTGCTTTAGAAGGTGAAGTCTTAACCACTGGACTGCCAGGGAAATCCCTACATTTTAATATTGCTGTTGTTGTTTAATCACTAAGTCCTGTCCAACTCTGTGTGACTACATGGACTGTAGCCTGCCAGGCTCCTCTGTCCATGAGATTATCCCATCAAGAATACTGGAGTGGGTTACCATTTCCTCCTCCAGGGGCTCTTCCTGACGTGGGATGGAACCCACGTCTCCCGATTGGCAGGCGGATTCTTTACCATTGAGCCACCTGGGAAACCCCATACAATGTAATATAGTTTCAGAAAAATGCTTTGTAGCAGGAAGCTCCTTGTAAGAAGTACATTTCATGAATTAATTACTCCCTGGATCATAAGAAAAGCTCTCAAATAGGATAGAAAGAATCACAATAAGCCTTTTTGTTTTTCTTTTAACTTTGTAATCTTTAGGAATAAAGTGCTCAAATAATCAAGATAACATCTAAAGTAAGTTAAATAGCTCATTTTCTTCTGCTATTCAAATCATCTCCTTCACCTAACTTCTCTACAATATCTTCATTAGAGGAGATAAAAGCATTTTCATGATTAAAACAGAAAGTTGAAGACCTGTTGTGGTCTTTCTTAAATGACATCCACATAACATATGCAGAAGGTGTTGTAATTAGGCCCATTTGTGTTAGAACTCTGTGGAGTGTACCATTCCTAAAGAAATTTCTACAATTGCTCATCTGTCAAACAAGTACCTGCCTCACTAGATCCTAAATAAGAAAATTAATAAAGATGTAAAAAATAAGTAGGAAATTCATTTTTAAAGCTATATAAAAATTGTCTCTGATCTTTAAATCATCCCTTACATATACCTCTCCCTAGAAATTCAAGTGTTTATTTACATGAAATCTCCAAGTTAAACAACTTTAATAAACCAAAGCATATCATTCTTTATCATACAGGTTGTGTGTTTCTATAACACTTATATTTAACCCTATTCTCTCTATATAAGTTTTTCCACTTTTATTTTAATTTAAAGGCCTAAAAAGATGTTTGCCATCATTTGGAAGTGATTGGCTTAGGTTCAGATATTGTTAGAAGAAAGGCAATTTCTACTTTGGTAGCAGAACAAACTACTTTCCATTTTTCCTTGGAAAGTACATGTACAGAGAGAGCCATTTAGAAAGATTTCAAAAGAAGGTTTGATGCCAAGTGCCATAGTGAAGCAAACTCCACCGAAACTACAATTTTATACTTCAAAAAGTTATTAAGCCTTTAATAAAACACATTTCCTGTTGAGATAAGTAGAGCTAAGTATTTTCATTCTACAGATGAGGGATAGCAAGGTGAGGAAGTGTATAAAGTAAGTTTTCCAATGTCAAAGAAGTCTGAAGTAGATCTTGGAATAGAGCCCTAATAGATTATAGAGAAAAAGAGAATAGAAATTATAAACCACTCACTCATATTATAGTGTTTCTATTGTGGAAGTAAATAGCCTCTGTCACAAAAACCTATTTCAGTGGGGAATGCAAATTTAAGTAGCTGAGCATCAAAATTAATAGAGAACAGTCACAGTACCTACATCATTTCAATGCACTTTTTAAACATAAAAACTAGAAAGTTTATATTATCATAGAACTCACAATTTCCCTAAGCTCTTCTATTTGCAACAGAAACGGCTACCATTTATTTACCAAAAAGTCAATCCGAGGGCAAAGTACATCTGTTAATTTCACATATAAGGTTAAAAATTATTATTATTTATCTGCCACATAATGCAACTTTATTATTGGGGGTAAAGATAAAAGCAAAATATAGTTTAATGATAAGCTCATTGTGGAAACTTATGAAGGATCAGACTGCTGAACATTATCTATTAAAGATATAACTTTTATTAATATGAACTTCTACATTTTGTGTACAATTCTGGGCATGCATAATAAATAAGAATATGATCACCAGAAGGGTGATAAAGGACATTGTGCTTGGATTTTCCTGAGATATTTGGACTCTTTCTAGGAAAATTTATGGAATGTCCATTTTCATATCTATTATGTATGTCTGTGGCACCAGTAATCATAGTGCCTTGGCCCTCTGGCTAGACCATAAATTAAATATACAAATCATCTTTGCCTCACCTCAACCTTGAGAGGGCATGCTCACTCAATTTCTAAAGAAATGCCATAAAATGTGCTTTCATGACTATTTTAATGCTTCATGATTCAAGCAACTACTTTAGCAGGTCTCAGGAATATCTTAAAATATGACCTTACTCTTACCTCTTAGTTACAAATTAATATAACTCACCTACCTGTCAAAATCACTTAAAATCTTTGTAAATAAGACTTTTGATCTCTGAAATTTAAAACACTCTTTTTTCTAATGTCACAATAAAATCTTAGTGTGTGGGGGGAGTCTTAAAAAGTAGTGATATTTATTTATAATTAATATGCTAGAACTTACATATCCATGTTATTCTTAAAAGTCGTCACCTTAAACACTTTAAATGAATTCTGATGATGTTACCTTTTTCAAAACACTAGAAATATCAGGGAAAATACTCATTAGTTTTGGGTATCCCTTTATACTCATGTGTGTGTTTAGTTGCTCAGTCACATCCAACTCTGTAACTTCATGGGCTTCATGCCAGTCTCCTCTGTCCATGGGATTTCCCAGGCAAGAATATTGAAGTGGCTTGCCATTTCCTTCTCCAGGGAATCTTCCTGACCCAGGGATTGAACCTGTATCTCCTGGGTTTTCTGCATTGCAGGCAAATTCTTTACCACTGAGCCATCAGGGAAGAACCCTTTATAGTCATGCTTTATTTTTTAAAAAATGGTATGTCCAATCTATCACTCACATTTTACCAGACTAACTTCTAACTAAAATTAAGCTGTTTCCAAAAATTAGGGTTTCACTCTGTATTACCATCCAAGACCAGTGTATTCAAGGACTGATAGCATTTCCAAAACATAAATTCAAAATCATTTTGAGAAAATAACAATATAATTAGCATAAAATTAAATTAGAAACAAAGTTCCCAAAAGTCCTTGGAACACAAATCCTTGTACCTATGCTCAAGTTCAAGGTAGGACCCTGACCTCTGACTTAAGTCATCAACTCTAATCTTCTAGTGGATGCTAAATCACTTTCCCCAACACTCTGGAGAAATTGACATTATTTTACTAGTTTCTTCACAAATTATAATAATAGTAGTAATAATTAATAATAATTTCAGTTTATATTTATAATGGGCTAAGTACTTCCTAAATGAAATATTTCCTGTAATCTTCATAATAATTCAGTTTAACTCACAACAATCTTATAAAGTAAGGATTGTTTGAATTTCATTTTATGCATAATGTCTTCAAAGCTGAAATGGGACTTCACTCTAATGCTATTATTGATTTGGCATTGGTCATATGTAGAGAGGTCCTAGACAAAGAGTATTTGCACATCACTGTAAAAGAATAATCACCCCTTCATTCATTCTTCATCCCCATTTAGGAATCACTCAGATAATGGTTCCTGGAATTTCTTCAGTAATAACCATTTTTAAATTTGTCAAATTCTTGGTTACGTTTTTCTTATGTCAGGATTTCTTTTTTTTTTTCCTCTAAAAGATGAGCATTTTAAAGTTCTAAGAAGTTAATAGCATATATATTTTCCTGAACTAATTTGGTTATGAAATCTTTCTTCCTAGAAAATGTCTTAGGTTTATCATTAAAAGGAAAATGCCTTCTCATCTCACATAAGAGATAATAACCCTAATAAGGCTGAATTATTGAGTGTCACTCTGTTACACAGTGTTACATACAATAGAAAGATAAATCCAAACTTAATATTCAGAAAGTAATGCATGGCTTTACTGAATCTCTAAAATTGATAGCAGAGGGGTAATTATATTAAATTTGCATACAGCAAAGTTGATTTAAAATTTCCATACACTGTTGGTGTACTCTGTCAAATTCCATGCTATCTGTTAAAAAATCTATTTGCTTTCTTGCCTTCAAAATGCTCTAGAAAAAATCTCAAATCTGTGCTGATTCTATTTCCTTCTTCTTCAATTTCTCCTTCCTGTCAACTTCCAAATTAATTTTTTGCATGAGTATCTTCCTTTCTGTATCAGGATGCTTTCAGCTGCAAGTAAATAAATATAACTTTAGATAAGAAACACTTAAATAATGAGGAATTTACCTTTATACATAAGAAGAGTAGAGGCAAGGAGAGGGCACAGTGGTAAACAGCTCATCAATGTGAGGCTTTCAGTTTTTTGGTCTGCAATTTTGTTTTATGGCAATAAGATGGTTGCAACAACTCCAAATATTACCTTCTTATATCAAAACATCTAAAGGTAGGACTAGGACTAAGGCCCTTAGTTATGACCCTTTTTAAGAATGAAGTACATTTTCTCAGAAATATCCACTAATATTCTATTGTTTCATTAGTTAGGATTTTGACATGTGCTCATGAATAAAGTAGCCACAGGAAGGAGGAATGGAGGGGTTCCCAGGTGGTTCAGTGGTAAATAATTCACCTGCCAATGCAGAAGACACAGGATCCCTGGGTTGGGAAGATCCCCTGGAGGAGGAAATGGCAACACACTCCAGTATTCTTGCCAGGAAAATCCCATGGACAGAGGAGCTACAGTCCATGGGGTCACAAAAGAATTGGACACAACTTAACAACAAAACAACAAGAAGAAGAATGGAATAACTATTATTAGCTGTCCAGTCACAAGGTTGGCGAAGAGCCCATGTAGTACCTGACAAAATGTTGATTTGTTCAAAAGAAGAAGAAACATACTCAAGTAAGAAACCATTAGCAGCTATTACCTTCCCTGTCTACCTAGCTTCTCTCTCATTCTTGAAATATCTCACTATTCACCACTCCTACTTGGGGTCCTACAAAAGATCCTACAAGCAAATGAAAATCTTTATAAGGAGACAAGGAGAGATAAAGTTAAAAAAATTATACACTAATTTTTCTAGACCATATGTGCATAGATAACATGGATAATCAGTTCAGTTCAGTTCAGTCGCTCAGTCATGTCCGACTCTTTGCGACCCCATGAATCACAGCACGCCAGGCCTCCCTGTCCATCACCAACTCCTGGAGTTCACTCAAACTCATGTCCATTGAGTCGGTGATGCCATCCAGCCATCTCATTCTCTGTCGTCCCCGTCTCCTCCCACCCCTAATCCTTCCCAGCATCAGACTCTTTTCCAGTGAGTCAATTTGTCGCATGAGGTGGCCAAAGTATTGCAGTTTCAGCTTTAGCATCAGTCCTTCCAATGAACACCCAGGATTGATCTCCTTTAGAATGGACTGGTTAGATCTCCTTGCAGTCCAAGGGACTCTCAAGAGTCTTCTCCAGCACCACAGTTCATTATTTCCATAACCTGCCATTTTTCTTTTAACAGTAGGTTGCTCATCTTTCTATGAAATGAAGTCTCACAAGGTCATTCTTAGTGACTGGCAATTTTGTGACTACAAAAATTATTAAACCATTTGTATGTTTTCTTGCACGTACTTTGCCTGTTTTTCTTCAGGTTTCCTATTGACAAAAGACCTCTAATGTGCTAAGGATATTAACATTTTTTCATACATATTGCAATTATTTACTCAGTTGAATTTCAATTTTGTTCTGTATTTTTTCACATAAGAAAGCATTGATCCTGGAGCCAGTTTGCCTAGGTTCAAATCCCAGTCAGCTACATATTACGTGTGTCATTTAGAACAGTTAAGTTCATTTTGACTTAATATCAAGTTACTTGTAACTCACAATACTTGACTATTCTTCTAGTACTTTTATCACATATTTTACAGGTAAAGTTTCAATCCATTTGGTGTAGAATATAACATAGGGGGATAACTCTTTATTATCAAATGGTCAGTCAATTGTCCCCAAAGCATTTAAGTCAAATAATAATTCTTTTCCTGCTGATTTAAAATGTCACCTTTATCATAACTACATTCCTTATCTGAATTATGTGTTTCTGGGCTTTCTATTTGTCTCATTTCCTTGTACTTCCTATAGTTTTTCATTTATTTTCATACTATGCATTTTTGTCCAAGAAAATTTATTGAGGCCCAACGTGGATGATAATTTCTTACAAAGTTTATTTTCCTCTTTCTGTCATTGAAAAACTTAATCTTGGCACTGACATTTTCTAATATTAACAATACAATTCATATTATTGTTGACATTTTCCTCATATGTCTTTATTTTCACTTTAATGTTTTACTTTATATGTGTCTGAAACATTTTATTTAGCTACATTATTTATATGATGCTTATAGTTGGGCTTTGATTTTTTTACCCCATCTGTTTATTTATACATATTGAAATATTTTCTTTAATGTCAAGTTTTCTGTTTCTAATCCTTTGTTTTCTTTCCTTTAATAAATGAAGGGTTTTTTGTTTTGTTGCCTATGTGTGTTCGTATGCATGTGTTTAGATAATAGGATATTTTAAATACTGTCTCATCTGGTTTTAATTCTACTAGCTATAGTGCTAGCCTTATATAATAGGTTTAAAATCTTATTTATTTTTTAATTAACATTGATAATATTTATTAACTAATCCTCACTATGAATGATAAGATGCAAGCACCTTCCCTGAGACTTTCACCCCACTCCCATCAGTCAACAATAGACATCAGATAAAAAATTTGGCTCTACTCCTACACTGTAGCACAGAAAAGCTTTGGAAGAGGAGGTAGTATATCTGGTTATGAGTAAAATCATCACTCCATTTACCCTAACACTCTTTCCTCAGTAAAGGAAAGTAATCCAAGACTCAGAACTTAGTATGGCTTAAAGAATATTTTGTTGTGCTTGTAACCACCTCTGTGATTCTCAGATACATATATCTACATATTAATAATATATATATTCTTAAGTCACTCAGTCATATCTGACTCTTTGCAACCCCATGGGCTATACAGTCCATAGACTTATCCATGTCAGAATACTGGAGTGGGTTGACATTTCCTTCTCCAGGAGATCTTCCCAACCCAGGGATCGAACCCAGGTCTCCCACGTTGCAGGCGGATTCTTTACCAGCTGAGCCACAAAGGAAGATATATGTACCTCTGGGATTTTCAAATTCATGTATCTATATATAATACATTAATATGAATATGTATTCTTATATATAGGTATATACACACATATACATATATATGAATATACACACATGCATATATACACACATGTATATGAATAAGGCAGCACTAAAATAATTATCTTCATACCCATTACACAAATGCTGCTAAATCAGAAGAACTATCATCATGATATGGGTACTCAGGTATTCTTGAATTTCAGAAGCAGCTAAACCAAACACTGAGTTTGAATTTTTTTTTTTTAAATAACAAATTATTTCCCTTGTAATTTTCTACCTGTTTTGAAATTGCCACATAATCTTATTTTTTCTCAATCTATTTTCAGTACATTTTGGGATGTAGGAGGTAAAAGTTGTGGGACTTAAAAATTAACACTTGTCACTGTTACTTTTACTAATCCCTCAGGGAAATGAAACACCTTTATATATGTTATAGAAGCAGACACCAGATTAAATACAGTTTGTAAGAAGATATTTAAAATGTGATTCATCTGCTATTAATCTCTTGATCTCTTCTGCAGCATATTGTCACTGAACAAGGAACAATCTAGAAGGCTTTAAGAATCTGACTATCTGCCATAAACATTTCAGATTAAACACCCTGGTGCTTGTTTGGAACAGTCCTTGTTCCTCCCAGTAGCCGCATTTCCACTTTAAGAACAGAAAGAGAGTTGACGGTAGGCTGCTAAGGGAAAACATTTTTAAAGAAGAAAACTATGTATTGGATACAAACAAAATTAAACTTTAGTGAGTCTAGTTAAATATGTGTGGCTTTTTCTTTAAGTAACAGCTATCTTATAAAGCACATCTAGCTATTTAGTTAAGCTCTTTGTTGTTGGTCAGTCACAAAGTTGTGTCCAACTTTTTGCAACCCCATGGACTGCAGCTCACCAGGGCCCTTTGTCTTCCACTATCTCATGGAATTTGCTCCAATTCATGTCTATTGAGTTGATGAGGCTATCTAACCATCTCATCCTCTGCTATCCTCTTCTCCTTTTGCCTTCAATCTTTCCCAGCATCAGAGTCTTTTCCAGTAAGTCAGCTCTGCATCAGGTGGCCAAAGAACTGGAGCTTCAGCTTCAGCAGCAATCCTGCCAATGAATATTCAGGATTGATTCCCTTTAGGGTAACTAGGTTGATCTCCCTGAAGTCCAAAGGACTCGCAAGAGTCTTCTCCATCACCACAGTTTGAAAGCATCAATTCTTCGAGGCTCAGCCTTTTTTATAGTCCAACTCTCACATCCATACCTGACTACTGGAAAAACCATAGCTTTGACTAGACGGACCTTTGTTGGCAAAGCGATGTCTCAGCTTTTTAATACACTTTCTCGTCTTGTCATAGCTTTCCTTCCAAGGAGAAAGTGTCTTTTAATCTCATGGCTGTAGTCACTGTCTGCAATGATTTTGGAGCCAAGAAAATAAAATCTGTTACTTCTTAGCACCTTAAATTTAAACAAGAGCTCATATATGTATGAGCTGGAAAAAAAAATCTTTTTAGCCTGAGCAAAATGAGATAATGACTTCAAATTCTACGTATTTCCCTTTCCAATAAGTGTTCATAACTCTTTTTCTGGAATCCCCTCATGGGGCATTTGTTTCATATGCTTGGTTCCCAACACCATACTACATTTTCTTTTAAATTAAGATGGAAATATCCATGAAGATGTCCCCCCAAACTGGGGTATGTCTTAGAGCTATAGAGATCATAACTACAAAAGTTACAAATAATCATTTGATAGTTTTATTAATATCAAACATCACTACCTTTTCCTTTTAAAAATACCTGATAGCTGAGTTCATTAAATTAAAAGAAATAGAACAGAGTTTTGTTCATTTCAAAGCAAATATATACTTATATTCAACTTATAAATTGTGCCCAACTTTGTACTTTCTAGGAATTTTTTTAAAAATCTTATATAATACTATAATACTTCAGTTGAAATGAAAAATAACAATAGTTTTCTTAATCTTCTTTTGGTGGTGCTGTTGTGGTTATAAGAATTCCTTAATTGAATATTTTCTGGCTTTAGTCAAACTTGAACCTTTGCTGTGTATTATTCAAGGCAAAAATGCCTTAAGCCACAGAATAATTAATTCAATACGATTTTATCTGATGATTTTCTGTATTTAGAAAACAAGGCTATACATATCATGAAGGCAGTCTGCTTTACTGTCCATCTGATGTTATCTTTTATTCTTCATCATTTACTCAGTGCCTAGAATAATTCTTTGTGTATACAAGACACCAGTAAGTATCAGTGATGAAGGAATTGAGCCACCAAGGACTTGCCTAACTTGTAGTGTCACTAAGCAAGTGAGTACTGATGACTACAATTTGTTAATTCTGAGACTTTAATGACAAAGAAGCCATGGTCCCTTCATGGAACTTAGGGTCTTAGTGGATAAAAATCTGACAAGCAACCTCAGTAACTGCCCATACAGAGATTGCACTAAGTGCTATGGGAGGATGCTGAGAGATGCCTGGCACACTAGGCCCGAGGAATTGGATCAGTTCAGTTCAGTGGCTCAGTCATGTCCGACTCTCCGCGACCCCATGAATCACAACACGCCAGGCCTCCCTGTCCATCACCAACTCCCGGAGTTCACTCAAACTCATGTCCACAGAGTCGGTGATGCCATCCAGCCATCTCATTCTCAGTCGTCCCCTTCTCCTCCCACCCCCAACCTTTCCCAGCATCAGACTCTTTTCCATACACACACTGAAATCTGAATCATGTGTATGTTAAATTGCTTCAGTCCAACTCTTTGCTACACAATGAACCATAGCCCACCAGGCTCCTCTGTCCATGGAATTCTCCAGGCAAGAATACTGGAGTGGGTTGCCATGCTCTTCACCAAGGGATATTCCTGACCCAGGGATCGAACCTGCATCTCTTACATCTCCTGCATTGGCAGGCAGGTTCTTCACCACTAGCACCACACATAGGTATTATTCAGGTGAAATGAGAAAGACAACAGAAGTGGTTGATGCAGGGCATTGAGACAGAACCCACTGGTATATGAAAAATACTTACAGAAAGATAACACAGAATGTTTAGAGTACTTTAAGTAGCTCAATAAGTCTGGAGAACAGACTGTGAAGAGGAGAGAAGTGAAAGGGGAGACTACACGTGATCTGGAGCCAGATCTCCAACTTGAGGAAGAGAGGACTCAAGTCTGGACCATGTGACTAGTCAGTCACACCAATTTGAAGGTTGCTTAGGTTAGGGTTCACAATGGGAAATCCATTAGGCACACCCAGTTTGGCCTGAGAATTCAAAGTCATATCTTCTTGGTCTCCAAAATACTCCAAAATACTATAAACCTTATAGTAGGGTTTATTGACTGATACAGCAGACTTCTCTTAAAAGCCTGTTTCCAATAACCAGAAATAGTCTATAGAAACAATATCTTCAATAGACTCCCAAGGCTTTGACTACATGCAGAGTAGTATATATAATATACATATATATATATATGGCACATATACGCATATTTGATGCATATGTATATTATAAATATAATGTATAGTACATATTATGTAATTTATATCATGTGTAATATATATTCTCTCTGATGAGTGACATCAGAGGTTAGGCAACCTACCTAGAGTAAATTTAAGGGTGCCTCCTTTCCTTCACTCCTTCATCATTGGGTAGTATTTATTGATGGCTTCTACATACAATGAGCATGTCCTGCTTTGGATCTAATGGGTACTGATTGCTCTAGCATGAAACTCCTTCACTATTATTGCCCTCAACAGATGGATGTAAGAGTATAAATATGAGAAACTGAATATTGCTTGATTTAGAACTGGCCTCTGGTTGCCTTCTTCCCCTCATCTTTTTCCTCTTCCTCATCCTCACTATTGTTCTAATGATGAGGACCTTGACAACATCTCACAGACCCTCTACTGTCAGAATTCATCAAGTACATGATCTATAAGGATGATGCATGAAATTTCAGCATGAATGCAAATTTGGCTCCCTCTTCTCCTCTGAGCTTCTTTCAAAGTGGTTTTGGTTTAACTCAGAACAGCTTAAATATCCTGAATTGTCTAAACACAGGAATATATTTACTTACCGTATCCTCAAAACTCTGACCAAACGTCTCTAGGAGACAGTTTTCCTTAAATGTGTGGAAAGAGCAATTTATTTTTGTACAGCAGTGGAAGAAAGGCCAAGAACTGATAACTGACTTTTTTTTTTAACTCTGGTAAAAGTAAAGTCTGACACACGCTCACTTGCATTGCTAAAATGAAGACAAGAAATGACAAGTGGCTCCAGAGGAACTGGTTTTAGACTATTTGAATCTGAACCATTCAAGGGAAAAAAATCTACTAAAAAACTTCCACCAAATATGCCATAGTCTTTCAAAGAGGATCCTTACATATAAGAAGTTAAAAGTTTTTCTTTCTTTTTTTTTTTTTTTTATTGCTAATAACTCACTGCTGCATGCCGAAGCAATTCTTAGCAATAGAGAAAACAAGACAATTTTAGGAGCAGGTGTGATGGTCTTGGATAATTGAAAAGTCTCTGTCCATAAAGCCAGATGAGCTTGCTTAGCAAGACAGTTTAATTTTGGTCTGGAGTCAATCAAGAAGTGATTACCAGTTCTGTGTAAAGAGCCTACCTATTACTTGCTACCTGAGAGCAAAAAGAAAAGGATTTAGACTGAGCAGAATAGACAGCTGCCAAAAAGCTATTTGGAATTTCAGGAATGGAGGAAAATGGACTGAGCATATAGACTTTTTCTTTCCTGTGCTTTAAAGCAGTGGTCCCCAACCACTTTGGCACCAGCGAACAGTTTTGTGTAAGAAAATTTTTCCAAGGATGGGTGGGAGGTGGGGTTGGTTTCTGGATGATTTAAGCACGTGACATTTATTGTGCACTTTACTTCTCTTATTATTACACCAACTCCAGCTCAGATCAGCAGGCATTAGATACCAGAGGTTGGGTATACCTGCTTTAAAGCACCCAGATCGGAGGGAGGGAGCCAAAATACTGTAGAAGTAGAATTGCACTGGGCAAACAGGTGGTTAGAAGACCTATCTTTTGGTCCTGGCTAATTATACAATTTCAAGAATGTCATTTAACTTACCTCAGCATTGTATTCCTCAACCATAAAAATGAAAAAAAAATTGAATTACATAGTGTCTAAGCTCTAGTCTACGAGCCTCAGGAAAACAAGGACAAGCTTCCTTCTTTAGCTTCTGTAACTAGCAAGGGGCTCAGCAACAACAGGCATCCAATAAATACTTCTTATGTGAAGAGAAAAACTATTTGTTACATTTCTCCTAAGAGAAAAGCATCATGCTTATTCATGTATATTCTAAAGATTAAGATGGTTATTAAAATAAATTGAGAGGATACACTGAATCAGGGCTTCCCTGATTGCTCAGTTGGTGAAGAATCTGCCTTATACAGGAGACCCCAGTTTGACTCCTGGCTTGGGAAAATCTGCTGAAGAAGGGATAGTCCACCCACTCCAGTATTCTTGGGCTTCCCTTGTGGCTCAACTGGCAAACAATCGTATGCAATGCGGGAGACTCCAGTTCAGTTCCTAGGTTGGGAAGATCCCTTGGAGGAGGGAACAGCCACCCTCTCCAGTATTCTGGCCTGGAGAATTCCATGGACAGAGCTGGGGGCTACAATCTATGGGGTCATAAAGAGTTGGACGACTGAGATTTATGTAACTGAAGTAGCCACACATAAGTTGAGATATTAACTTTAATTGAAATAGCACCTTGACATAGACTCTGACTAGTAAGTGTGATGAATATTTTTCCAGAAGATTTGTCTGGATATAATCTAAGTAGGCATCTTACTCAGGAAGTGAAATTTGTTTCAGCTGAAACTTTAACATTAAAAATAGTCAAAAGCCAAATGAACAAAAGATAAGACCAAATCATCTGTTGCACTGAAGTCTAATAGTATTTTTTTTCCCCTGTAGGTCCCATCCAGATATGGGGGTGGGGAATAGTAAAAACAATATTTTCATAAAAGTTTCACATGCCTATAATAGACATGCTATTTATTTTTCACAAATTTTCAGTTTATATTAATTCCCCTTTCAAAGAGATGGAGTATACTGTTAAGTCATTTGTGACACTTAGTACAACCAAAGCGCTATGGACATATGGTGATGGCCCCAGAGACAGTCAGAACGTAAGTTAGCAAGAGGAGACAATTGCAGAAGGAAAGAGGAAAATCTCAGCAAATGCTACATCTTCTTATTGGTCAATGATATCTTGACTTCTGGCTACACTTACATTACAAATAACTCATTTGATGGTTGAGAGTGAAGGTGATTCAACCATTTTACCAATGAAATGATATTAAAGACAAATATAAAAGTCATTTTTGTTGAAAAGAAAATTCCCCTAACAAAGATACAACAGATAATGATGAATACACAGAAGACTCAAGGACTTCCTTTGAATGTTCTTCTATCTAGCATTTTAAATGTCGGACTAAAAGTTGAAACAAGACTCTCAACTACCTGCTGATTTTATTGAGACCTCAGCCTGAAGCTCCTTTACTGTTTCTACATCAAGTATAGTCTTACCTCAAGCTTTTTGAATTTAAAATATTAAAATAGCGTAAAGGAGAATTTGGGTTGCCAAGGTTCAACACAATGCAACAGAGAACATTCTCTCCTCTGGGCTAACAGAAAAAGTAGAGAGGTAATTACTTTCATAGCAAAGTTTATGGTAGCAAAAATTGAAAATAAATGAAATCTTGAAAATTTTTAGTCTGTAGATAATACTGTGGTCACATCTATACAAAAATAAAAGGATGAGGGTTATTATTATCTTGAGACATATCACTATTTTCTAAACACATTAAACACACAAACATATGGTGACATCTGGATACCCATTCCAAAATGAATCTAACTTAGAATTAATCTTGATGCATATATATGTTAGCTTTGATTCATAAATTTGTCAGGATTCCAGCTATTTTCTTCATTATTGTGCCGTTAGTGGCTTGCATTCACAAGGTTCAGTTTAGTTCAGTAGCTCAGTTTGTCTGACTCTTTGCAACCCCATGAACCGCAGCACACCAGGCCTCCCTGTCCATCAACAACTCCCAGAGTTTACCCAAACTCGTGTCCATTGAGTCGGTGATGCCATCCAACCATCTCATCCTCTATTGTCCCCTTCTCCTCCTGCCCTCAATCTTTCCCAGAATCAGGGTCTTTTCAAAAGAGTCAGCTCTCCACATCAGGTGGCCAAATATTGGAGTTTCAGCTTCAACATCAGTCATTCCAATGAACACCCAGGACTGATCTCCTTTAGGATGGTCTGGTTGGATCTCCTTGCAGTCCAAAGGACTCTCAAGAGTTTTCGCCAACACCACAGTTCAAAAGCATCAGTTCTTCAGTGCTCAGCTTTCTTTATAATCCAACTCTCACATCCATACATGACCACTGGAAAAGCCATAGCCTTGACTAGACGGATCTTTGTTGGCAAAGTAATGTCTCTGCTTTTTAATATGCTATCTAGGTTGGTCATAACTTTCCTTCCAAGGAATAAGCGTCTTTTAATTTCATGGCTGCAATCACCATCTGCAGTGATTTTGGAGCCCCCCCAAAATAAAGTCAGCCACTGTTTCCACTGTTTCCCCATCTATTTGCCATGAAGTGATGACCTGGATGCCATGATCTTAGTTTTCTGAATGTAGAGCTTTAAGCTAACTTTATCACTTTCTTCTTTCACTTTCCTCAAGAGGCTCTTTAGTTCTTCACTTTCTGCCATAAGGGTGGTGTCATCTGCATATCTGAGTTTATTGATATTTCTCCCGGCTATCTTCATTCCAGTTTGTGCTTCCTCCAGCCCAGCGATTCTCATGATGTACTCTGCATATAAGTTAAATAAGCAGGGTGACCATATACAACCTTGACATACTCCTTTTCCTGTTTGGAACCAGTCTGTTGTTCCATGTCCAGTTCTAACTGTTGCTTCCTGACCTGCATACACATTTCTCAAGAGGCAGGTCAGGTGGTCTAGTATTCCCATCTCTTTCAGAATTATCCACAGTTTATTGTGATCCACAGAGTCAAAGGCTTTGTAATAGTCAATAAAGCAGAAATAGATGTTTTTCTGGAACTCTCTTGCTTTTTCAATGATCTATCAGATGTTGGCAATTTGATCTCTGGTTCCTCTGCCTTTTCTAAAACCAGCTTTAACATCTGGAAGTTCATAGTCCATGTGTTGCTGAAACCTGGCTTGTAGAATTTTGAGTATTACTTTACTAGTGTGTGTGATGAGTGCTGATGCTAAAAAAAAAAATAGCTTCTTTTTCTCCAGTCCTAATGTCTTTATGGAAAGGAATAGAAGGATATATTCCCTCCCTAGAAGATATTGCCTTGAAAATGCATACTGTACTTATGTTCTATTAATCAGAACTTAATTATAAGTTTACACCTGACAATAAGCATAGCTAGGAATCATGGTCTTTACTGTAAGTGATCAATGACCCTGTAAATATGTGAAATAAGGGAGAAGTCTAGAAGACTGTAACATAACCCTTTTATTTGAGATGAATCATAAATATGTTATTAAACTACCCAAGATATAATAACTGCATAGCTAAGACAATCAAGATATATTAAATATAGACCTATCTTTTAATCGTTAACATTTGAACCCATTCTTTAGGTCCTTGATTAAAGGATGACATTAATATCCTGGGCTGGATGAAGCACAAGCTGGAATCCAGATTGCTGGGAGAAATATCAATAACCTCAAATATAACACCACCCTTATGGCAGAAAGTGAAGAAGAACTAAAGAGCCTCATGATGAAAGTGAAAGAGGAGAGAGAAAATTTTGGCTTAAAGCTCAACATTCAGAAAACTAAGATCTTGGTGTCCGGAACCATCACATCATGGCAAACAGATGGGGAAACAGTGGAAACAGTGGCTGACTTTATTTTGGGGGGGCTCCAAAATCACTGCAAATGGTGATTGCAGCCATGAAATTAAAAGACACTTACTCCTTGGAAAGAAAGCTATGACCAACCTAAACAGCATGTTAGAAAGCAGAGACATTACTTCGTCAACAAAGATCCATCTAGTCCAGGCTATGGTTTTACCAGTAGTCATGTATAGATGTGAGAGTTGGATTATAAAGAAAGCTGAGCACTGAAGAATTGATGCTTTTGAACTGTGGTGTTGGAGAAGACTCTTGAGAGTCCCTTGGACTGCAAGAAGATCCAACCAGTCCATCCTAAAGGAGATCAGTCCTGGGTGTTCATTGGAATGACTGATGTTGAAGCTGAAACTCCAATACTTTGGCCACCTGATCTTTTGAAAAGACCCTGATTCTGGGAAAGATTGAGGGCAGGAGGAGAAGAGGACGACAGAGGATGAGATGGTTGGATGGCATCACTGACTCAATGGACATGAGTTTGGGTAAACTCTGGGAGTTGTTGATGGACAGGGAATCCTTTCGTGCTGCAGCCCATGGGGTCACAAAGTGTTGGACATGACTGAGAGACTGAATTTAACTGAACAACACTGATGCTCGGATATAATGCTCAGATGTAATAGAGTTTCTTTGGCTCTATTTTTAAAAGCAAACATTCCCTCAAATTTATCCCATAAATGCATCCCCTTAATAATAAAAGAAAACAAGTCAGAATTTCAAATTTAGCACAACCGCAAAATTAACCATTTTAGACAATTAATATTATTCTAACAGAGAATCAATGAGTCCATTATATTCAAAAGGGTAATATGTGTCAAATTCTATCACAGCATGTTATTATCAGCAGTGCTGAATAAATTTGATTATTTTTTCCCTCTAAAAATATTCTTTTTTTTTATTTTTTGTAAATTTTATTAGAAAACTGAAATTTACAATGTGTTTATATCACTCACTGAGTACATGGTATTTAAAAACAACATCATTACAGAAAGATAACAAAAATACAAAGTCTTAATACCTATGGGATATGGAAAACCTTATCCACTGAGGCCTTAAATGTAGTAGACTTAACATAAAAAGGAAAAGCAATCAGTATTCAAGTATATAGCCAGTTTAAGAAGTTAGCAAGATAAACAGAATAATCATAAAGAAAAGAAAGCACCTAATACAAATCAGGTATTAATGCGACAAAAATAAAGATAAAATTGAGAGGCTCAATAGAGTCAATGCTGCCTTAAAAAGCTTCTCTATAAAGGGAAACATCAAGTAACAATAATCAACAATAAAAATCTTGCAAATGAACAATATTCAAAATGGGAATTATTCATAGAAGCATTGCTACTGCTGCTGCTAAGTCACTTCAGTCGTGTCCGACTCTGTGTGACCCCATAGACGGAAGCCCAACAGGCTCCCCCGACTCTGGGATTCTCCAGGCAAGAACACTGGAGTGGGTTGCCATTTCCTTCTCCAATGTGTGAAAGTGAAAAGTGAAAGTGAGGTCAGTCAGTCGCGTCTGACCCTTAGCGACCCCACAGACTGCAGCCTACCAGGCTCCTCCATCCATGGGATTTTCTAGGCAAGAGTACTGGAGTGGCTTGCCATTGCCTTCTCCTCATAGAAGCATTAAGAATATAAATAATAGAAACAACTTTATGCCTATACATTCAAAGATTAGTCGTCTCATATACAGGGTTATCGTTACTGTCTTTCTAAATTCCATATATGTGCGTTAGTATACTGCATTGGTGTTTTTCTTTCTGGCTTACTTCACTCTGTATAACGGGCTCCAGTTTCATCCACCTCATTAGAACTGATTCAAATGTATTCTTTTTAATGGCTGAGTAATACTCCATTGTGTAAATTTACCACAGCTTTCTTATCCATTCATCTCCAGATGGACATCTAGGTTGCTTCCATGTCCTGGCTATTATAAACAGTGCTGCAATGAACATTGGAGTACATGTGTCTCTTTTGATTCTGGCTTCCTCAGTGTGTATGCCCAGCAGTGGGATTGCTGGGTTATATGGCAGTTCTATTTCCAGTTGTTTTGAGGAATCTCCACACTGTTCTCCATAGTGGCTGTACTAGTTTGCATTCCCACTAACAGTGTAAGAGGGTTCCCTTCTCTCCACACCCTCTCCAGCATTTATTGCATGTAGACTTTTGGATAGCAGCCATTCTGGCTGGCGTGAAATGGTACCTCATTGTGGTTTTGATTTGCATTTCTCTGATTATGAGTGATGTTGAGCATATTTTCATGCGTTTGTTAGCCATCTGTATGTCTTCTTTGGAAAAATGTCTGTTTAGTTCTTTGGCCCATTTTTTGATTGGGTCGTTTATTTTTCTGGAATTGAGCTGCAGGAGTTGCTTGTATATTTTTGAGATTATTCCTTTGTCAGTTACTTTATTTGCTATCATTTTCTCCCATTCTGAAGGCTGTCTTTTCACCTTGTTATAGTTTCCTTTGCTGTGCAAAAACTTTTAGTTTTAATTAGGTCCCATTTGTTTATTTTTGCTTTTATTTCCAATAAAAAAATAAAAATATTCATCACTTGTTTTCCATGACTCCACACTCTCTTGGTCATTCTTTTTCTTCACTGATCTCTTACTTTTTTGTTTTTTTTGTTTCCCTTTGCTAGTTATACATTGTCTCCATGACCACAAAAAACTGGAGAGGTCCAGAGTTCATGTCTTGGATCTTTGCTTATCTTTTTCTGTACTCATTCGAGTACTGGTGATAGTGTCTGGTTTTATGACTTTACAGACAAAAGTGACTCCAAAATGTATATCCACAATGTAGATCTACCTCTAAATTCCAGACCTGTATATCCAACTGCCTTCTCAATATTTTTATTGGATGTCAAATGGGCATTTCACACTTATCATGCCCAACTGAAGACTTTGGCTCTCCTCATTCCAAACGACTTCTCTATCGTCTTTTTTAGTTTATATGAATGATAACTCCATCTTTATGCATCTCAGGCCAATAAATCTTAAAAGTAATCCTTCACTCTTTTTTTATCACTTCCACATCCAATCCAATAGCGAATTATTTGGGTTCTTCAGTCTATCTCCACACAGAAGCCAGAACAATCTTTAATAATCAGATCGTGTCAGTCCTATGAGAGAATCTTTTCAATATCTTCTTTTACGCAGCAAATTAGTCTCTACTATGATCTCCAAAACTTATAAGATCACGTGGCCCATTATCGCTTCCTCTCATGGCCTAGCTGTCTCTGGTTTTGCTCACTCCTGTCAGCCACAATTGTTTACTTTGATACCTTATACACAGAAAGAATATCCTTACCTCAGGGATTTTCCATTTGCTGTTCCCTTTCCTCAAAACTTCTTGCCCCGTATATTCACATGGTTAACTCACTTACCCCGTTCAAGTCTTTCTCCAGTGTCACTTTCTGGTAGGGTGTTAACTGATCACCTTATTAAAAATTAACCCCTTCACCCATCATATAATCTAAATCCCCCTTTCTTGCTTTGTTTTTCTTGCAAGCTCATTTCACCAACTACCATTGATAAGATGTATATGGTTTATTTCTGTTTCCTCAAACTAGAAATAAGTACCAGGAAAGCAGGATATTCAAGGGGTGAAGATTTTACTCATCTTTAGTGCCTAAAGTAGTACTTATAACATAGAAGATACATAAAATTATTTTTAAAATGTTTTATATCTTAGCTTAAAAAGCATAAAACATGATCTGCGTGAACTCCTCATATCTACCCTTCTGTTTGCTAAGTCAGATCCATAACTAATGGAGACTTTCAGTTCAGTTCAGTTCAGTCGCTTAGTCGTGTCCGACTCTTTGCGACCCCATGAATCACAGCACTCCAGGCCTCCCTGCCTATCACCAACTCCTGGAGTTCACTCAAACTCATGTCCATCGAGTTGGTGATGCCATCCAACCATCTCATTCTCTGTCGTCCCCGTCTCCTCCTACCCCCAATCCCTCCTAGCATCAGACTCTTTTCCAGTGAGTCAACTCATTGCATGAGGTGGCCAAAGTATTGGAGTTTCAACTTTAGCATAAGTCCTTCCAGTGAACACCCAGGATTGATCTGATCTCCTTTAGAATGGACTGGTTGGATTTCCTTCCAGTCCAAGGGACTCTCAAGAGTCTTCTCCAGCACCACAGTTCAAAAGCATCAATTCTTCGGTGATCAGCTTTCTTCACAGTCCAACTCTCACATCCATACATGACCACGGGAAAAACCATAGCCTTGACTAGATGGACCTTGGTTGGCAAACTGTCTCTGCTTTTTAATATGCTATCTAGGCTGGTCATAAGCATTACTAATTTATAATTTGCCTCAGTTTGCTCTTTGCCTTTCCCTAATTTTGTTTTATATATGCAGTAATAACATATCATTTGAATATGGACCCATATCAGACTAAATATTTACTCTTTGGAGAATTTACCAATGTATGCATTTTAGTGGGTGTTTTGCAACTCCATGGAGAGTTGCCTGCCAGGCTCTTCTGTCCATGAAATTTCTCAGGCAAGAATACTGGACTGGATTGTCATTTTCTACTCCAGCAGATCTTCTTGACTCAGGGATCAAACTTGTGTCTCTGGCATCTCCTGCTTGGGCAGGTGGGTTCTTTACCACTGTGCTACCTAGGAATCCTTATGCATTTTAATTGACCTATTACACATGGTTGAAAGAAGTGATTCACCACGGTTAAGTCCCTTGATTACATAGAAATAACGCAGCATTCTACAGCTCTTCCTTGCCTAGATACTTAAGATTATTTGACATATATTCTCTTTCAATCTACATTCTGTCTTCTATTATTTTGTGGAGACTATTTTACATTTTTCTTTAGAGTAAGGAATATCTTGTGTATGCTCATGTGATACTAAAAAGTAATATAAGGCTTAAGTATATCTAACAGTTGTTTCTGTGCATTGAAATCATTTTCTGTCATTACAGCAGAAGTAAGGGTCTATTGTACAATATGCTTTCATTTCATTTATAACCGAATGGAACAGGAGTGACAATGTGGAAATAAATAGAGTTTACTCCTGTTCAGCTTGAGAAATTGCATCTGACATGAAATGAAAGGAAATATGTGGGAGTGTTGAAACCAAAAGAAAAGTTAAAAAAAAGAAAAAGTGAAATTTTGTCAAAAGAAAAAATGCAATTTTTTGCTCTGTCTTCAAGGAAAAAGCATATATATCAAGGTTCTTACCAATTCAAAATGTCAGCATCTTTTGCAACCTATTTTTATTATAGTTTACTTAAGAATAATGTATATTTTTCATATGGTATAGTCTCAAATCACTAAAGACAATATGTTGCCATAATCACTAATATAAGCTCAGTAATATGTAATATTGAAATTATGGTATAAACACTCTTCACTGGGCAAAGCACTTAAAATATTTCTTGATTTAGAGATAAATTTCTAACACTGCACTATAATTGGCAGAATAAAAAGCCTAAGAAAGAAGTAAATTTGAAGACACTGAGTACATCTAAATATGGTTTGGTAAAGATTTATTGTTCTATTTAACATTCAACATCTTTTTCTATTCTCTGATTAGCAATGTCTTGCATTTCTTTCCCAAAGCCATTATTTCTCCTCTCTCAATCTGTATATGATTGGCTAGTTTTCACTCTTTTTCTGATTGTTACAGACTGAATATTGGTGTGCTCTCAAAATCTATATGTTGACACCCTAACCACCATTGTGATAGTATTTGGAAGTAGAACATTAGGGAGCTAATTAGTTTAGATGATGTCATGAGGGTGGAGTTTCCCCATGTATTAGCATCCTTATAAGAAGAGGAAGGGAGAGAACCATTTCTCTCTCTCTGTCCCATGTGATGACAGAGAGAAAAGTAGCCATTTGCAAGCCAAGAAGATAGCTCTCACCAGATCCTGACCATGCTAGCACCCAGATCTTGAACTTTAGGCCTCACAAACTGTGAGGAATACATTTCTGTAGTTTAAGCCACCCAGTATATGACATTCAGATGCATTAAGTCTGGTCAATTTGTCTGTCTGGTTCATGTTTCTGGCTATAATGATTGAATCATGGAGGATTATCTGGAATAATTCAAACAATTAAGTTAGATCTGGATACTTTTAGAATTCCCTCCTTCTCAGCTGGAATTCCTCTCTGAACCATATCACAGATAATTATTTCAATGTCTACTTTTTCAGTTCTCTCCCAAATAGTACCTCACTATTACCATCTAAGAGGCTGCAGAAGAAAGTTAATTGTTTGTGTGTGATACATCCATTGTCTTGAAACAATGAGTTTGTTAAGGCAGCAGAACTTAAAGCTCTCATATTTAAATTCTAATTGATAAAGTCTCCTTAGTAAGGAGTATAAGAATGAAAGAATGTAAAGATGGAGCTATCAATTCTTGGATTGCAGTGCAAACGATACCTCCTCTCAGAAGCCTTCCTTGACCTCTATCTTAATCCATTTGTACTGCTATCACAAAAATATCATGAACGGGGTACCTTATAAACAACAGACATTTACTTCTCACAGTTCTGTAAGCTGGGAAGTCTAAATTCATGAGACTGACAGATTCAGTGTCTGGTGAGAGCTTGTCTCGTCATTAACTCTTGACTTCTCTCTGTGTCCTCACATGGCAGAAGGGCAGGGATCCCCTTGGACCCTCATTTATGAGGGCATAATCCCATTTATGAGTGTTCCAATGTCATGACCTAAAAGGTTACTAAAGTCCTCACTTCAAATATCTTCATGCTAGAGATTAGGTTTCAACATATGAATTTTGAGGAAACACAAAATATTCAGACCGCAGCAACATCCATAAATTAAATCTCTCTACTACGGACACTCAAAAACACATTCCTTTAGCAGCTATCACAGCTATAATTTTTAAATTATGTTTGTGATTATTTAATTAATGCCTGACTTGCCCATTAAAATTAAAAAAACATGAAAGCAGAAACCATGTTTGGTTTGCTATTTTATCTTCAGCACTACGTCTGGCCTGTACTATGTCTCAAATAATTGTGAGATGCATGAAATGAATAATCTTAAAAATAAAATACTCTTTTAATAGTCAATAAATGTACTGTGCATTTAAAAATTTATACCTATTAAAGTCACAAACTACAATATAATAAAGAAAAAGTTTAAGGCACCATGTACTTTGAAGTTTCTCAGTAATAGGAAAATGGATGTTTATTTTTCTGTTATTTTTCATTTCAAGGAGATATAGTTCAGTTCAGTTCAGTTCAGTTGCTTAGTGATGCTTTCTAAGGCCCACTTGACTTCACAATCCAAGATGTCTGGCTCTAGGTCAGTGATCACGTTATAGTGAATATCTTGATCGTGAAGGTCTTTTTTGAATACTTCTTCTGTGTATTCTTGCCACCTCTTCTTAATATCTTCTGCTTCTGTTAGGTCCATACCATTTCTGTCCTTTATCGAGCCCATCTTTGCATGAAATGTTCCCTTGGAATCTCTAATTTTCTTGAAGAGATCTCTTGTTTTTCCTATTCTGTTGTTTTCCTCTATTTCTTTGCATTGATCACTGAGGAAGACTTTCTTATCTCTCCTTGCTATTCTTTGGAACTCTGCATTCAGATGCTTATATCTTTCCTTTTCTCCTTTGCTTTTCGCTTCTCTTCTTTTCACAGCTATTTGTAAGGCCTCCTCAGACAGCCATTTTGCTTTTTTGCATTTCTTTTCCATGGGGTGGTCTTGGTCCCTGTCTCCTGTACAGTGTCATGAACCTCCGTCCAGAGTTCATCAGGCACTCTGTCTATCAGATCTAGTCCCTTAAATCTATTTCTCACTTCCACTGTATACTCATAAGGGATTTGATTTAGGTCATATCTGAATGGTCTAGTGGTTTTCCCTACTTTCTTCAATTTAAGTCTGAATTTAGCAATAAGGAGTTCATGATCTGAGCCACAGTCAGCTCCTGGTCTTGTTTTTGCTAACTGTATAGAGCTTCTCCATCTTTGGCTGCAAAGAATATAATCAATCTGATTTCAGTGTTGACCATCTGGTGATGTCCATGTGTAGAGTCTTCTCTTGTGTTGTTGGAAGAGGGTGTTTGCTATGACCAGTGCGTTCTCTTGACAAAACTCTATTAGCCTTTGCCCTGCTTCATTTCGTGCTCCAAGGCCAAATTTGCCTGTTACTCCCAGTGTTTCTTGACTTCCTACTTTTTCATTCCAGTTCCCTATAATGAAAAGGGACATCTTTTTTTGGGTGTTAGTTCTAAAAGGCCTTGTAGGTCTTCATAGAACCGTTCAACTTTGGCTTCTGCTTTACTGGTTGGGCCATAGGCTTGGATTACTGTAATATTAAATGGTTTGCCTTGGAAACGAACAGAAATCATTCTGTCGTTTTTAAGATTGCATCCGAGTACTGCATTTCGGACTCTTTTGTGGACCATGATGGCTACTCCATTTCTTCTTAGGGATTCCTGCCCATAGTAGTAGATGAGTTAAATTCACCCATTCCAGTCCATTTTAATTCACTGATTCCTAGAATGTCGCCGTTCACTCTCGTCATCTCCTGTTTGACCACTTCCAATTTACCTTGATTCATGGGCCTAACATTCCAGGTTCCTATGTAATATTGCTATTTACAGCATCGGACCTTGCTTCTATCACCAGCCACATCCACAACTGTGTATCTGTTTCGCTTTGGCTCCATCCCTTCATTCTTTCTGGAGTTATTTCTCCACTGATCTCCAGTAGCATACTGGGGACCTACCGACCTGGGGAATTTCTCATTTAGTATCCTATCATTTTCCCTTTGATACTGTTCAAGACGCTGGCTCCGACGGCGCAAACGCGAGACACGCCGGCTCCGCGCACGAGAGATGCTGGCCTGGCACAACCGACCACGTGCAGAAGCATGGCCGATAGGAGCTACCCCATGCCCAAGGTCAGGGTGGTGGCCAAGAGGAGCTGTCCCACGTCCAGGAGGTGGTGGCTGCGCGGGCACAGGAGGGCCGAGAGGAGCTACTCCACGTTCAAGGTCAGGAGGGGCGGCCTTGAGGAGATACCCCTCGTCCAAGGTAAGGTACAGCGGCTGCACTTTGCTGGAGCAGCTGTAAAGAGATATTCCACCACCAAGACAAGAGAAACCTAAATAAGACAGTAGGTATTGTGAGGGGGCATTAGAGGGCAGACACACTGAAATCATAATCACGAAAACTAGTTGATCTGATCATATGGAACACAGCCCTGTCTAACTCAATGAAACTAAGCCATGCCGTGTGGGGCCACCCATGACAGACGGGTCATGGTGGAGAGGTCTGACAGAATGTGGTCCACTGGAGAAGGGAATGGCAAACCACTTTAGTATACTTGCCTTGAGAACCCCATGAACAGAAATGTAGTTACTTGAACTTAAAAGACAGTTATTTATAGATCCTGTTATCAAAGATAGCAATTCTGAAGGCATAAATAATTTTTACATGCTAAGTTGCTTCAGTCATGTCCAACTCTGTGATCCTATGGACTGTAGCCTGCTAGTCTCTTCTGTCCATTGGATTTTCCAATTTTGAGACATATGAATAATTTTAAACCCTATTCTTATAAATATGTTTAAGATGGTAGAAAGTGGTTGCTAAATTTTTTTCTAATAAAATACTTCTTAAAACAAGTTTCTGATCTATTTTAAATAGGATAAGTACATTTCTTCTGGCCAAAACTTTTAATGGTTTTTGGAAACTGAAGTTATTTAATGACTGTATTACCTGAGTTTTCCTCATTACTCAGTTATAATCAATTCTAATAGACTAATTTAAAAACACTCTGCTCAGGTATTTGAATGGTTCAAAATTCAATAGCATATAATGGAATGATTATTTACATGTATAAATAAAATCCCTTAGTAATCACTATGTGCCAGACAAGACAAGTGTGTATTTACTCCTGAGATAGTCATCAATGTAGGATATTAAACAAGTCAAGTGAAAATTGAATGCAATTAATGGTTTAGGAACTATAAATATCTTGAGTAAGCTGAAAAATGGCTGACAGATTCTGCATTGCATGGTAAGTATGCAATGAAATTGGAAATACTTTGGCAAATATTCAGGAATCTCTGAGCACTTTCCCAAATATTCTAGAGTTTTCCATCAAATAAACATACTGATACTAAAAGGTGCATAGAATAAGCTTCCTTCACCTTATAGGAACTGGAGGCTCTGTTTGCCTTATAAGTGACAGCTGAAGAGAAGACAACATTCTTCCAGTACTTAGTTTTATAAACAATAAATTCTAAATATTTTCCACTTACGAAGAGATGTGTGAAGGCTAAAGGAGTGAGTAAATAAATAAATGGAACCACAGTTATTCTATATTCTATTGCAAAAAAAGAGATAAGAAGGGAACCAATGATCTCTGAGAACAAAACCTAGACCATGTGCATTCTACCATCTTTGTTAAATAAATGAAGTGAAGCTGTCCATCTTTTTTCTTATATACCAAGCTTTTACTTTTATCTAAGAATATTCAGAATCTTACTTCTAATTATAACCAAGTCAGTCTTTATAGATATTACAAAAGAAAACAGTAAAACACACAGAGATACAGAGAGACACACACATAAGATGGAAATTTTAGGTTCTAATACTTATTTTTTGAAAAGTATTAGCTTTTAGTTTCCTTTTGGGGCACTTATTTCATGCCAACTTGTAAAGAGGATACAGAATTACTAATAACAAAAGGACTAACAGTAAAATACAGGCTTCCCTGGTGACTCAGTCAGGAAGGAATCCACCTGCAATGCAGGGGACCCAAGTTCAATCGCTGAAAGATCCAGGAAGATCCCCTGGAGAAAGAAATGGCAACCCACTCTAGTAGTCTTGCCTGGGAAATCCCATGGACAGAGGAACCTGGTGGGCTACAGTCCATGGGGTCGTAAAAGAATCAGATATGATTTAGTGACTAAACCACCATCACTACAAAGAGAATATGAATAAAGGCAAAGTACAAATAAACAACTCAGTATTTGCCAGTAAAGAACTGTGGAAGGAAAATAAATAAATAGAAGAGATAAGAAAAATGTCAAAGATATTCACTGTGAATACACTAGAGTAGCAATGTGCCTGAAACTCTAGACACCTAATCAATATTTAGGTACGACCTAAATCAAATCCCTTATGGTTATACAGTGAAAGTGACATATAGATTCAAGGGACTAGATCTGATAGAGAGAGTGCCTGAAGAACTATGGACAGGGCTTTGTGACATTATACAGGAGGCAGTGATCAAGACCATCCTCAAGAAAAATAAATGCAAAAAGGCAAACTGGTTGTCTAAGGAGACCTTACAAATAGCTATGAAAATAAGAGAAGTGAAAGGCAAAGGAGAAAAGGAACAATATACCCATTTGAATGCAGACTTCTAAGAATAGCAAGGAGAGATAAGAAGGCCTTCCTCAGTGATCGATGAGGTAGCAACATACACAGAAGAACTATATAATAAAGACCTTCATTACCCAGATAACCACCAATGGTGTGATCACTCACCTTGAACCAGACATCCTGGAATGAAAAGTCAAGTGGGCCTTATGAAGCATCACTGTGAACAATGTTAGTGGAGGTAATGGAATTAGAGTTGAGCTATTTCAAATCCTGAAAGATGATGCTGTGAAGTGTTGCACTCAATATGCCAGCAGATTTGGAAAACTCAGCAGTGGTCACAGGACTCAAAAGGTTCTCATTCCAACCCCAAGGAAAGACAATGCCAAAGAATGCCCAGACTACTACACAATTGCACTCATCTCACATGCTAACAAAGTCATGCTCAAAATTCTCCAAGCCAGACTTCAACAGTATGTGAACCATGAACTTCCAGATGTTCAAACTGGATTTGTAAAAGGCAGAGGAACAAGAGATCAAATTGAAAGCATCTGTTGGATCATGAAAAAAGGAAAAGAGTTCCAGAAAATCATCTACTTCTGCTTTACTGACTACGGCAAAGCCTTTGATGGTGTGGATCACAACAAACTGTAAGATTCTTCAAGAGATAGGAATACCAGACCACCTGACCTGCCTCCTGTGAAATCTGTATGCAGTCAAGTAGCAACAGTTAGAACTGGACATGGTACAACAGACTGTTTCCAAATCAGGAAAGGAGTACATCAAGGCTGTATATTGTCACCCTGCTTATTTAACTTACATGCAGAGTACATCATGAGGAATGCTGCGCTGGAAGAAGCACAATCTGGAATCAAGATTGCTGGGAGAAATATCAATAACCTCATATATGCAGATGACACCATACTTATGGCAGAAAGCGAAGAAGAGCCTATTGATGACAGTGAAAGAGGAGAGTGAAAAAGTTGGCTTAAAACTCAACATTCAGAAAACTAAGTTCATGGATTCCAGTCACATCAGTTTAGTTCAGTTCAGTTCAGTCATTCAATGTGTTCAACTCTTTCCAACCCCATGGACTGCAGCACACCAGGCTTCCCTGTCCATCACCAACTCCTGGAGCTTACACAAAGTCATGTCCATTCAGTCTGTGATGCCATCCAACCATATCATCCTCTGTCATCCCCTTTTCCTCCCGCCTTCAATCTTGCCCAGCATCAGGGTCTTTTCAAATGAATCACTTCTTCAGATCAGGTGGCCAAAGTATTGGAGTTTCAGCTTCAGCATCAGTCCTTCCAATGAATATTCAGGACTAATTTCCTTTAGGATGGACTGGTTGGATCTCCTTGCAGTCCAAGGGACCCTCAAGCGTCTTCTCCAACACCACAGTTCAAAAGCATCAATTCTTCGGCTCTCAACTTTCTTTATAGTCCAACTCTCACATCCATACATGACTGCTGGAAAAACCATAGCTCTGACTATGCAAATTTTTGTTGACAAGTAATGTTTCTGCTTCTTAATATGCTCTCTATAATTGTTGTAGCTTTTCTTTGAAAGAGCAAGTGTCTTTTAATTTCATGGCTGCCATCACCATCTGCGGTGATTTTGGAGCCCAAGAAAATAAAGTCTGTCACTGTTTCTATTGTTTCCCAATCTATTTGCCATGAACTTATGGGACCAAATGCCATGATCGTAGTTTTCTGAATGTTGAGTTTTAAGCCAGCTTTTTCACTCTCCTCTTTCACTTTCATCAAGAGGCTCTTTAATTCTTCTTCACTTTCTGCCATAAGTATGGTGTCATCTACATATCTGAGGTTATTGATATTTCTCCCGGCAATCTTGATTCCAGCTTGTGCTTCATCCAGTCCAGCATTTCTCATGATGTACTCCGCATTCAAGTTAAATAAGCAGGGTGACAATATATAGCCTTGACCTACTCCTTTCCCTATTTGGAACCAGTCTGTTGTTCTATGTCCAGTTCGAACTGTTGCTTCTTGACCTTCATACAGATTTCACAGCAGGCTGGTCAGGTGGTCTGGTATTCCCATCTCCTGAAGAATTTTCCAGTTTGTTGTGATCCTCACAGTCAAAGGCTTTGCCATAGTCAATAAAGCAGAAGTGCATGATTTTCTGGATCTCTCTTCCTTTTTCCATGATCTAGGGGATGTTGGCAATTTGATCTCTGGTTCCTCTGCCTTTTCTAAACCCAGCTTGAACATCTGGAAGTTCAGCATTCATATACTGTTGAAGTCTGGCTTGGAGAATTTTGAGCATGACTTTGTTAACGTGTGAGATGAGTACAATTGTGTGGTAGTTTGGGCATTCTTTGGCATTGCCTTTCTTTGGGATTGGAATTAAAACTGACCTTTTCCAGTCTTGTGGCATCTGCTGAGTGGCAAATAGATAATGAAACAAAGGAAAGAGTGAGAGACTTTACTTTTGGGGCTCCTAAATCACTGCAGATGGTGACTGCAGCCATGAAATTAAAACACATTTGTTTTTTGAAAGAAAAGCTATGGCCAACTTAGACAGCATATTAAAAAAAACAGACATTACTTTGCCAACAAAGGTTCATCTAGTCAAAGCTATGGCTTTTGCAATAGTCATGTATGGATGTGAGAGTTGGAGTATAAAGAAAGCTGAGCACCAATGAATTGATGCTTTTGAAATGTGGTGTTGGAGAAGACTCTTGACAGTCCCTTAAACAGCAAGGAGATCCAACCAGGCCATCCCAAAGGAAATCAATCCTGAATATTCATTAGAAGGACTGATGCTGAAGCTGAAACTCCAATACTTTGGCCACCTGATGCAATGAACTGACTCATTTGTAAAGACCCTGATGCTGGGAAAGATCGAAGACGGGAGGAGAAGGGGATGACAGAGGATTAGATGATTAGATGGCATCACTGAGTTGATGGACATGAGTTTGAATATAGCTCTGGGTGTTGATGACGGACAGGGAAGCTGTCATGCTGCAGTCCATGGGGTCAGAAAGAGTCAGACACAACTGACTGACTGAACTGAACTGAATCAATATTTATTCACTGATAAATGACTCTGAGTCAAAAAGAGAATTATTAAAATATTAGGTGCCAGTCTAGAGAAGAGTCCTTTGTCAATAAGTTTAATAACATAATGAACATTTACTAGGCAACTCAATGTCCCATACACTGCCCAAACACTGAAAACACAAACAAGACATTAAGAAAGGTCATAAACATGACATAAAATATGAGTAAGACAAAGACATGTAACAATGACTTATAACACAAGAACACTTGAACACTGTAATAGAGGATGCCTAAGGATTTCTAGGCTTCCCTGGTGGCTCAGAGGTTAAAGCGTCTGCCTGCAATGCAGGAGACCCGGGTTCGATCCCTGGGTCGGGAAGATCCCCTGGAGAAGGAAACAGTAACCCACTCCAGTATTCTTGCCTGGAGAATCCCATGGATGGAGAAGCCTGGTAGGCTACAGTCCACGGGGTCACAAAGAGTTGGACACAACTGAGCGACTGAACTGAACCCAACCGAACCGAAGGATTCCTAAGTGGGAAGAATCTGGATTAGATCAGTGAAGTCTGGAGCAGAGATGTCATTTGAAATTGGGCCTTGAATGCTTATAGGAATGTTACATTCGGACAATATTTAATAATTCAGAGAAAAGGTAACCAAAATAATTCCTTTATATGCAACCAAATATATACCTAATCAGAAGAGACTGGAGAATATTCTACTGCTAAAACTGCTATTACTACTACAATATACATTTTACTGTTGTCTATGCATGTTGATAAAAGTGAAAGAGGAGAATGAAAAAGCTGGCTTAAAATTCAACATTCAAAAAACGAATATCATGGCAACCAGTCCAATCACTTCATGGCAAATTGATGGGGAAACAATGGAAACAGTGACAGACTTTATTTTCTTGGACTCCAAAATCACTGCAGATGGTGATGGCAGCCATGAAATTAAAAGGCATTTGCTCCTTTGGAAGAAAAGCTACAACAAACATATACCATATTAAAAAGCAGAAACTTTACTTTGCCAGCAAAAATTTGCATAGTCAGAGCTATGGTTTTTCCAGTAGTCGTGTATGGATGTGAGAGTTGGACCATAAATAAAATAAAGCTGAGTGCCAAAGAACTGATGCTTTTGAACTGTGGTGTTGAAGACTCTTGAGAGACCCTAGGACTGCAAGGAGATCAAGCCAGTCATTTCTAAAGGAAATCAATCCTGAATATTCATTGGAAGGACTGATGCTGGAGCTAAAGTTCCAATACTTTGGCCACCTAATAGAAGAGCTGACATTGGAAAAGACCCTGATGCTGGGAAAGATTGAAGGCAGGAGGATAAGCGGGTAACAGAGGATGAGATGGTTGGATAGAATCAACAAATCAATGGACATGAGTTTGAGCAAGCCGAAAGAGATGGTGATGGAAAGGGAAGCCTGGCATGCTGCAGTCCATGGGGTCACAAAGAGTTGGACATGACTGAGTCACTGAACAACAACAGTGCATTTTCAGTTGCTAAGTCAGGTACCATTCTTTGCGACCCATGGACTGTAGCCCGCCAAACTCCTCTGTTCACGGGATTCCTCAGGAAAGAATACTGGAGTGGGTTGACATTTTCTTCTCCGGGGGATCTTCTCCACCAGGGATGGAACCCATGTCTCCTACATCAGCAGGTTCTTTACTGCTCAGTCACCCAGGAAGCTTTCATTTTAATGTTAGTACTTCTGTTAGAAATTCTGTGCCAAAAGTTGTTTCCTTTTGAGAATCTGTCCAAAAAAAGGGGCCTATAATTTGAAAGCCACATTTACTTAAAAGTTATATGTCCACTTTTATTTCCCTAATAAGATCCAACAAAACCCCTTTTCTTGATTTTTATAAATTTCTGAGTTCTAGTCCAAGACAGGGACACAGGAGGCTCCTGTACTTGCTTCCTCCTATTGGCACACCATATTTACAGCTGCACATGGAGTGACTCCCTCTGAAAGAAATCTAGAAACTGGCTGAAAGATTCATATGCATCAGATCAACAAGAAAATACCCACATCAAAACAGTTGGAGAGACTGAGACACACTCTTGCCATAAACCCTATCCCCAGCTTAGTGACATGCAGTCAAGAGGGAACTTCCAACTCTAACTTCTTCTTGAAGATGGAAAGATTTGCAAGCCATCTATACTCCAATAAAAAAATAAAAACAATACAAATTACAAAAAGATTATACATAAAGATTATATATAAACACATATATACATACATACAATAGAATCAGATCAGATCAGATCAGATCAGTCACTCAGTCGTGTCCAACTCTCCACGACCCCATTAATCACAGCATGCCAGGCCTCCCTGTCCATCACCAACTCCCGGAGTACACTCAAAAGAAAGGCAATGCCGGAGAATGCTCAAACTACCGCACAATTGCACTCATCTCACATGCTAGTAAAGTCATGCTCAAAATTCTTCAAGCCAGGCTTCAGCAGTATGTAAACCGTGAACTCCCACATGTTCAAGCAGGTTTTAGAAAAGGCAGAGGCACCAGAGATCAAATTGCCAACATCCGCTGGATCATGGAGAAAGCAAGAGAGTTTCAGAAAAACATCTATTTCTGCTTCATTGACTATGCCAAAGCCTTTGACTGTGTCGATCACAATAAACTGTGGAACATTCTGAAAGAGATGGGAATCCCAGATCACCTGACCTGCCTCTTGAGAAAACTGTATGCAGATCAGGAAGCAACAGTTAGAACTGGACATGGAACAACAATAGAATAGTACTCAGCAATAAAACAGAACAAATTTTTGACATTTGTAACAACATAAACAGACCTAGAGGGTTATGCTTAGTGAACTAAGTCATACAGAGAAAGCCAAATACAATGTGCTTTCACTTATATGTGGAATCAGAAATTAAAATGAATGAATCTGACTAAACACAAACAGACTCATAGATACAGAGAACCAACATGCTTACAACAGGAAAGGGGTGGAGGAAGGGGTTAGATAGGGGAAGGGGATTAAGAGGTGCAAATTACTAGATCTAAAATAAGATACAATATGCAGCACTGAGAATATAACAATATTTTATAACTTCATATGAAGTATAGTCTATAAAAATATCATTTCACTATGCTGTGAACCTGAAACTAATATACTATTGTAATTAACTCTACTTGAATCTAAAAAGATAGACACACATCAGTGGAACAGAATACAGAGTCCAAAAATAAGTCCACAGATACATGGTCAATGACTTTTCCACAAAGTAGTCAAGATACACAACTTGGAAAAAATAATCTCTTCAATAAATGGTGTTGGGAAAACTGGACAGTCAACATGCCAAACAATGACACTGGATTCTTATACCATACACAAAATCAATTTACAATGGATTAAAGACTTGAATATAATAACTGAAACCATAGAACTACAAAAAGAAAACAGAGGTAAATTTTGTGTTGTCAGTCCTAGCAATGACTTTTTGGATTTAGACACAAAATTAGAGACAACAAAAGCAAGAATAAACATGCAGGGTGATGGCAGACTAAAAAACTTCTACTCAACAAAGGAAACCATCAACAAAATGCAAAGGCAACATACGAAATGGGAGAAATATCTGCAAATTTTACATCTGACAATGATTAATATACAACAAACTCAGACAACTCAATACCAAAAAAAAAAAAAATAATAAACCTCTGATTTAAAACATCAGCAGAGGATTTGAATAGATATTTTTCCAGGTAAGACACACAAATAGCCAACAGGTATATGGAAAGAGCTCAGCATCACTAATTATTCTGGAATACAAATCAAAACCATAATGAGATATTACCTTGTACTTGTAAGAATAGCTATTATCAAAAAGATAAGAGATAACAAATGCTGGTTAGGATATGAAGGAATGGAAACCCTGTGCACCATTGTTGGAGATCTAAAATAACACAGCCAGTATGAAAAACAGTATAGAGGCTACACAAAATATTTAAAATAGAAATACCACATGATCTAGCAATCTCACTTCTGGATATATAGCCATAGGAAACAAAACTACTCTCTCAAAGGGATTTCTGTTCCCCCGTGTTCATTTCATTGTTATTTACAATAGCCACAACATGGAAACTACTATCTACTGATGCATGAATAGATTAAAATGTTGTGATAGACACGCATACACACACACAAAATGGAATATTCCTCAGCCATAAAAAGAAAGGAAGTCTGCTATTTTCAACCTAGATGGACATTTATAGTTTTATGCTAAATGAAATGTAAGAGATAAACAAATATTTAATGATCTCACTTAGTTCAGTTCCGTTTTTTCAGTTGTTCAGTCGTGTCCAACTCTGCGACCCCATGGACTGCAGCATGCCAGGCTTCCCTGTGGAATATTAAAATTTAAATTCATAAAAAGTGAACAAATTGATGGCTACCAGAGGCAGGGAGTGGGTGGGGAAAATGGGTGAAGCGGACACGACTGAGCGACTGAACTGAACTGAACTAGAGAATTACAAAATCCAGTTATAAGACAATTAAGTTCTAGGGTGTAATGTATAGCATGTCGACTATAGTTAACAATAGTGTATTGCATATTTGAATTTTTCTAAGTTTAGATCTTAAAAGTTCTAATTACAAAAAAAACTTGCCTCCAAGGTGACAGATATTAATTAAACTTATATAGTAATCATTTAGCCATATATATATACATATGTATAATTATTATGTTCTAAAACTTAAACAAATATGTCAATTATATCTCAATAAAACCAGAAAAAAATAATTTTCATTTTCTTCTTCTCTGTATTGTCTTTTGAAACTCATGGTCCCTTCTGCTCCCTCTCACACTTCCTGCCTCAATTGTCCACTTAAGATTTTTCTAGCAGAAAGTTGATTGTCCATATTGCATTATCTTGGTTCTCTTACCTGGTATATAAGCAGATGTTTTGGTGTCCCTTAGTAAGAGTTGAGTTTCCAGGTGGGCCTATGGATTATTCACTCAGTTCTCAAATGAGAACTGGAAACAAGATGGTGTGGCTTCTCTAGCAGCACTTCTTTTTTGGTCAAATGAATTTATGTGTTGTTATAATTTTCAAGTTAGCTATTTCAGAAACTGCTCTGCAACCATGAAATTTTCTACAAAATGAAATAACTTACAGAGGACTCAGGTCTTCTGTAAGATGCCTTACTTGGCAGAAAACTTAGGATCCACTTAAATGGTTCATTTTACCTCCCATTTTGTGTTTCATGTGACTATTCACATTGTTCCCCTGAAGAGATGAGAAAAGACCAAAAATCAAATTTCCATTGCTCTGCTTCCTGCTCAGTACAAACCAATTTGCCTAAGAGATCCTGTAAGTCAGTAGAAGCTTAAGGTTAAAGTTGTTACTTGAGACTCACTAGAATTTGTTAGACAGATAACTAGCACAGCCAAGAGTGTCTGAGCTAAGTTAAAATTCATGGGAGTTTTCCTTAGATGCTCGAGATAGCATGCTTTCCCTATCTCAAGAAATTACAAAAATGGAAGTAGGTTATAATTCACTAGATTTAAGTCAACAAATTATGAAAACTCCTGTAAAGAATAAACAAGAAAACATCTGTGCCATCCTACTTCTTGTCTCAAATTATACTCCACATCTTGCCTTATGCCTACAGGTCATTTTTAACATGTTTTTATTTTATAAATTTAAAATTATTCAAAATAACATTGTAATCAGGATGGCAGGATATTCCCTCCCCAAGTTGTTCCTCAGAAGACATATGACTTTTTCTATTTGATTAACCTCACTTCTATTAATGGTTTAACAATACGTTTCATAATCGTCTTCATTTAAAACAGAAAGTCATAAGACTTGGAAGCTTATATTGGCAAATAAGAACTTGAAATCCTGCGCTAGGTTAAAAAACAGATAACTACCACAGCCAAGAAAATTTTTGTTCATTGTCTGATTTAGTTGACATGTTAGCAATGAAAATTGTATTATGTAATGCTCGTAGCATTTACATCTGTGTTATGGTTCCTCGTATAATTCTATTTTTTAATTAAAGGGTAATTGCTTTACAGAATTTTGTTTTCTGTCAAACATCAGCATGAATCAGCCATAAGTATACATATGTCCCCTCCCTCTTGAACCTCCCTCCCCATCCCACCCCTCTAGGTTGTTACAGAGCCCCTGTTTGAGTTCCCTGGGTCATACAGCAAATTCCCACTGGCTATTTTACACATGGTAATGTAAGTTTCCATGTTACTCTCTCCATACATCTCTCTGTCTCCTCCCCCTTCCCTCACCGTGTCCATAAGTCTGTTCTCTGTGTCTGTTTCTCCATTGCTGCCCTGCAGATAAATTCATCGGTACCATCTTTCTAGATTCCATATATGTATGTGTTAGTATACAATATTTATCTTTCTTCTTCTGACTTGCTGCTGCTGCTAAGTCACTTCAGTCGTGTCTGACTCTGCAACCCCATAGACGGCAGCCCACCAGGCTCCCCCGTCCCTGGGATTCTCCAGGCAGAAACACTGGAGTGGGTTGCCATTTCCTTCTCCAATGTGTGAAAGTGAAAAGTGAAAGTGAAGTCGCTCAGTCGTGTCCAACCCTTAGCGACCGCACGGACTGCAGCCTACCAGGCTCCTCCATCCATGGGATTTTCCAGGCAAGAGTACTGGAGTGGGGTGCCATTGCCTTCTCCAAAGAGTGCTACTAGTTCTTTTTAAAATGTTTGAGAGATTTCAGTTTGAGTCCAGAGGTTTTCAGGAAGGAGGTATTTTATTATAAATCAAATTTCTTTAATAGGTATAGGATTGTCAATGGACACCTAGGTTGCTTCCATGTTCTAGCTATTGTACATAGTACTGCAATGCACATTGGGGTACATGTGTCTGTTTCAATTTTGGTTTCCTCAGGGTATATGCCTAGGATTGGGATTGCTGGGTCAGATGGTGGCTTTATTCCTAGTTTTTTAAGGAATCTCCATACTGTCTTCCATAGTGGCTGTAACAATTTACATTCACATCAACAGGGCAATAGGGTTCCCTTTTCTCCACACTCTCTCCATCATTGATTGATTATAGACTTTTTGATGATGGCCATTCTGACTTGTGCGAGGTGAAATCTCATTGTCTTTTTGATTTGCATTTCTCTAATAATAATGAGTGATGTTGAGCATCTTTCCATGTGTTTGTTAGCCATCTTTATGTCTTCTTTTGAGAAATATCTGTTTAGGTCTTTTTCCCACTTTTTGATTGGGTTGTTTGTTCTTCTGGTATTGAGTTGTATGTTTATTTTGGAATTTAATCCTTTGTCAGTTGTTTCCTTTGCTATTATTTTCTCCCATTCTGAGGGTTATCTTTTCACTTTGTTTTAATTTCCTTTGCTGTGCAAAAGCTTTTGAGTTTAATTAGGTTCCACTTACTTATTTTTGGTTTTACTTCCATTACTTTAGGAAGTGGGTCATAGAGAATCTTGCTTTGATTGATGTAATCAAGTGTTTGACCTATGTGTTCCTCTAGGAGTTCTATAGTTCCTGGTCTTACATTTAGGTCTTTAATCCATTTTTAATTGTGGGGAGAAGGAAATGGCGACCCACTCCAGTGTTCTTGCCTGGAGAATCCCAGGGACGGGGGAGCCTGGTGGGCTTCCGTCTATGGGGTCACACAGAGTCGGACACGACTGAAGTGACTTAGCAGCAGCAGCTAATAATCCCTGATTGAGGCAATGGCACCCCACTCCAGTACTCTTGCCTGGGAAATCCCATGGACGGAGAAGCCTGGTAGGCTACAGTCCATGGGGTCACTAAGAGTCAGACATGACTGAGCGACTTCACTTTCACTTTCATGCATTGGAGAAGGAAATGGCAACCCATTCCAGTGTTCTTGCATGGAGAATCCCAGGGACGGGAGAGCCTGGTGGTCTGCCGTCTATAGGGTTGCACAGAGTCAGACACAACTGATGCAACTTAGCAGCAGCAGCGACAGCTAATAATCCCAGGAGTGATGTCCATGTGTTTCACACACCTGGCCAATGTTAGCAGTTGTGTGTTTATAAAATATCATTTACTGACCACTACAATAGACCATACAACATTCATCATGCTCTGCTGACTTATAGTCCCTGTGTGTGTATGTACGTGTGTGTGTCAGTTGCTCAGTTGTGTCTGACTCTTTGCAACCCTATGGACTGTACCCTGCCAGGCTCCCTTGTTCATGGGATTCTCCAGGCAAGAATACTGGAATGGGTTGCCATTCCCTTCTCCAGGGGATCTTTTCCACGCAGGGATCGAACCAGTCTCATGCATTTTCAGTCAATTCTTTACCATCTGAGCCAACAGGGAAGACTGGATCTCTGCAATGCCACAAACTAAAATGTTCTCATCCCTTAAGATGAAATAACAGTCAAATTTAGTCCTCATCCTGTGTCTGGTTAGGTTTAAACAGCTATAGCTTTGTGACTTCAGAATTGTAAGGTCTTTATTTCTACTCTGACAGGTCTACAGTCAATCTTGTTGCAAATCAGTCTTCCTCATACACTTCATTCTCCCTTTGTAAACTTTCAGCTGGAGAAGAGGTTTGACTTAACAAGTGATGCATCATTTTCACTCTGAGTTAATTTGACTTCCTCATGGTCTAATGCTATCACATCTCCTTGGCTGCTATTACAATCACTCTATGCCAAATGTGTTTTCTTAGTGTTGATATTACAGCTTATGAATTTCAATTTTAGGTTATATACTGGAATAAGACTCAAGATTAAAATTAGTTTTGTATATACTATTTTCCTTGAGATAAAATTAAACTATAACAATCTAGCATGAAAGTAAAAATGTTTTATTGACTCAGTTATAGACCTAACCTTGAGGCTTAACCTCAAGAATTGACATAGAAATCACTTATTACATATATTGGTGTTGCGATAAATGTGCAAAGAGAACTATTTTAAAGCCAGATTTCCTTAGGAATTTAGAGTTTAAAACATTTTAAAAAGACTCTAAAGACATATGAATATTTAGAAAATAATATACATATATATAAAATTGTATGTAAATTTATGCACAGAAATACATTTTGGTTACAATTTTGTTGAATAAAGATTCTTTTATATGTACTTATGTGTGAATATATGTATGATTAGAAAGAGATACAGGGATGGATTGTCACTATCTTTAAAGTACAGAATAAATTTCAGTCAATAGGCCTTTACTTAATATATTTAAGTAAAATTTTTCAGACATTGTGACACAATATCTTATATGTATCTTTAAGACATTTTGAGTTTTTGAAAAATATTTTGTTCATTACAAGAGAGAGGGAGATTGTAATACCCAAGAAATTGAAGAAAGGAATACAAAAAAAGAACATGTTTTCTTTTTAAAAATTCTTTTAAGAGATAATATGGATATTTCTTAATTTTTTCTGCTTCAGATAAAGGAAGTAGCTATTCAGTAAGTTAGAAAAGCAAATTAACTAAAATTAATTAATTGACTGGAAGAATAGGGATAAGGAAACAGACTGTCTAAGAAAGAAAGGATGTTTGGCTTCTAAAAGCTAAACAATCCAGCAACTTGTTGACACCATGGCCTTAAAATTTTAAGCCACATTACTAGCCAAGACTATTTCCTTGTTGCAATATAAAACTTAGGATAAGTGGGAAAGGTAACGGCATGTGCCTTGAACATGTCTTTCTTTTAAATATTTATCTAGAAATGAGATGTGAAAATATATCAGTACAATACAGTGGGGAAAAGATGGTGTCTTTAAGAAATAGTTCAGAGGCAATTAATATTCATATGAGGTGTGTGACAATATCTTGACCCGCTACCTCATACCGTTTATGAAACATAAACACAAAATGGTTTTCAGGTGTAAATGTAGAAAGCAAATCAATGAAACATTTAGAGAAAAACAGGGAACATCTTTTGAACCTTACAGTAAACAAAGGTATCTTATATAGGATATAAACACAGCTGCTGCTGCTGCTGCTGCTAAGTCACTTCAGTCGTGTCTGACTCTGTGTGACTCCATAGATGGCAGCCCACCAGGCTCACCCATCCCTGGGATTCTCCAGGCAAGAACACTGGAGTGGGTTGCCATTTCCTTCTCCAATGTGTGAAAGTGAAGAGTGATGACCAAAAATAAATCAATTTAACTGTTAAAATTACTTCTACTTATCAAAAAAGACTACTAAGTATGAAAAGGCAACCTCAGAGAGTATCAGAAGACATTTATACCATGTATATTCAACAAAGATGCATATAAAATTTTGTAAAAAACTCAAAATTATAAAAATCAAGTAAACAAAAAATACAAATCTAAAACAGACAAGCTTAAAAAAGAGTAGAGACTATTTAATAAACATAAAAAGCTGCTCAGTTCACCAGTTATCAAAAAAATAAAAGTTAAAACCTCAAATAACATCAGTAAACAAATTCCAGAATGGCCAAGATGATAAAAACAGAAAATAAGTCTTGACAAGGATAAAGAAAAACTCAAGCTCTCAAGCAAATGCTTATCTGGCAGCTTCCTCTAAAACTGAACAAGAATAAGACCCAGAATTCCACTCCACTTAACAGAAATACATTTACAGGTTTTCAAAAAACATACACTGAAATGTTCATAGCAGCAGTATTCACAATAGCCGTAAGTCATAAATTATTCAAATGTTCACCCAAATAAATGAATGAATGGCATATTTGTCAAATGAAATACTACACAACAATGCAAATAAATGAACTATAAGCTTCTTTCAATATAATGGATGAAATTCAAATGATGCTGAGAAAAATTTAGACTCGAAGAATATATTTATTAGTAAGGAAATAGAAAATATTAGATTAATGTTACAATATTAGATTAAGGGCT